>NC_034193.2:48994107-48999773 GCF_002021735.2 Oncorhynchus kisutch
ACACACACACACACACACACACACACACACACACACACACACACACACACACACACACACACACACACACACACACACACACACACACACACTTCACATACGCACACACACACACACACTGGCTGTTAAATCCACCCTGCTGCGCTCTCTTAATGAAAGATAAGAGGGGTCTTCCACCACTGACACTGAGCCACGGACCCTCAGAGGACCACGCTACTCTGCTCGGCTTAATGGAGGCCATTTTGTGTCTGCGAGGGATCAGTTGCCTTCAAACAAATATTGTTTTTGTGAAACCCTGCTGTCACATATTACAGTTGGGATTTGGGGAGATTTTTTTCTCTTCAGCTAGACATGGAGATGGGGAGGCCATGTTGTCGAGATGGCTTGTCTTTGATGTTTTACTCAGAGATCAAAATGGTGTTTAGTCAAGTCAAAGTGTTTCTTATGAAGTCAAAGATGTTAGGGATGTCTTTAATTGGAGAGAGAGGGAGAGAGAGAGAGGGAGAGGGAGAGGGAGAGAGAGAGAGAGAGAGAGAGAGAGAGAGAGAGAGAGAGAAGAGTAGAAATAGACAGCGAAACAGAGACAGACAGAAGGAGTGAGAGAGAAGGATGGGGTTAATGAACTCTCAATCTCATCTCTCATTTATTCCCTCTCTTAATCTTGTCTCAGCATGAGGCCGGACATTCCATCAAAATCCAGAATGTTCCAGAATATTTTAACTAATATTTTGAACCCCAATTGTATAATGACAATTTAGGGATATGCATGTATTTTAATAATCGGACATGAAAACCATCAAAAAGATGTATAAGGCGTAACGCTAGGGGGGAGAGACACCCCATCACGGACACAATGTACCTAATACAGCTCCCCTCTCTCTGCAGAGAGCAGCGGCAGCAGCAACACATGTAAACTACCTTTCTACTTGTATTGAGCATGAGAGTCATCTGCCGGGACGCTGTCACCTCTTCTGCAGGTCATCAGTCTTAATGCTGCATCTGGGTGTGTGTGATGGGTTTCAGAGTGTCTGCGTGTTTCAGTGTGTGTGCGTGTGTGTGTGTGTGTGTGTGTGTGTGTGTGTGTGTGTGTGTGTGTGTGTGTGTGTGTGTGTGTGTGTGTGTGTGGCGAGGGGAAAGCGATTCAGGGCCGATACATATGAATCAGGAGCTCATACATAAACATAGCACCAAGGCCTCGGGGCCAGGCAATCTAGGAGGCAAATTGCTCACCAGCCAGCCATGGAGGCCGCCTTGCTTATTATGCATGGGATACTGTGCTTTAAAGCCAATCCTAAAATGGGTGCCTGGTGGACTGACACTGCTAGCAGTGTTACTGAATAAGGACACCGTGTGAGGATGTACCTTTGTTGTGATATTTCTGCTGGGAAAGATGATATGGCCGCGGTGGAACATCACTTCATGTGAGTCGTCTGAGGTATTGTAGTGTACGGTCGGTCATGAGCCGAAGTCATAAAGGCTTTGTCATGATATAGAGTCCTGGGATCGTGTAATGTGTGTGTGCCTTGCTTTTTTGAGATCCTGAGTGGGAAGGTATGTAAATGCATCAACTGCGTTTAGTCTGTGATTTGACCACGGAGCTGTTCTCAAACACACTGGGTCACACTTTATTTGGAGAGTCCTGATAGTCCATCTGCAGATGGTCTAAAGATAGTCATACTATCAACAAACTATCTGTTGATAAACAACTGCTTAGTACGGTTACAGTTAGGGGTAAGGGTTACGTTAGGGCTAGGATAAGGGTTAGGGCTAGGATAGGGGTTGGGTTTAGGGCTAGGGTAAGGGCTAGGATAAGGGCTAGGATAGGGGTTGGGTTTAGGGCTAGGATAAGGGCTAGGATAAGGGTTAAGGTTAGGGCTAGGATAGGGGTTGGGTTTAGGGCTAGGGTAAGGGCTAGGATAAGGGCTAGGATAGGGGTTGGGTTTAGGGCTAGGATAAGGGCTAGGATAAGGGTTAAGGTTAGGGCTAGGATAGGGGTTGGGTTTAGGGCTAGGGTAAGGGCTAGGATAAGGGCTAGGATAAGGGTTAAGGTTAGGGCTAGGATAGGGGTTGGGTTTAGGGCTAGGGTAAGGGCTAGGATAAGGGTTAGGGCTAGGATAAGGGCTAGGATAGGGGTTGGGTTTAGGGCTAGGATAGGGTTTACGTTTAGGGCTAGGATAAGGGCTAGGATAAGGGTTAAGGTTAGGGCTAGGATAGGGGTTGGGTTTAGGGCTAGGATAAGGGCTAGGATAAGGGTTAGGGCTAGGATAAGGGCTAGGATAAGGGTTAAGGTTAGGGCTAGGATAGGGGTTGGGTTTAGGGCTAGGGTAAGGGCTAGGATAAGGGTTAAGGTTAGGGCTAGGATAGGGGTTGGGTTTAGGGCTAGGGTAAGGGTAAGGGCTAGGACAAGGGTTAGGGCTAGGGTAAGGGCTAGGACAAGGGTTAGGGCTAGGATAAGGGTTAAGGTTAGGGCTAGGATAGGGGTTGGGTTTAGGGCTAGGGTAAGGGCTAGGACAAGGGTTAGGGCTAGGGTAAGGGCTAGGATAAGGGCTAGGATAAGGGTTAAGGTTAGGGCTAGGATAGGGGTTGGGTTTAGGGCTAGGGTAAGGGCTAGGACAAGGGTTAGGGTAAGGGCTAGGATAAGGGCTATGACAAGGGTTAGGGTAAGGGTTGGGTTGGGTTTAGTGCTAGGATAAGGGTTAAGGTTAGGGCTAGGGTAAGGGTTGGGTTCAGGATAAGGGTTAAGGTTAGGGCTAGGGTAAGGGTTGGGATTAGGGCTAGGATAAGGGTTAAGGTTAGGGCTTGGGTAAGGGTTTCGGGCTAGGATAAGGGTTAAGGTTAGGGCTAGGGCTAGGGTAAGGGTTGGGTTTAGGGCTAGGATAAGGGTTAAGGTTAGGGCTAGGATAAGGGTTGGGTTTAGGGCTAGGATAAGGGTTAAGGTTAGGGCTAGGGTACGGGTTGGGTTTAGGACTAGGATAAGGGTTAGGGCTAGGATAGGGGTTGGGTTTAGGGCTAGGGTAAGGGTTAAGGTTAGGGCTAGGGCTAGGGTAAGGGTTGGGTTTAGGGCTAAGATAAGGGTTAAGGTTAGGGCTAGGATAAGGGTTGGGTTTAGGGCTAGGATAAGGGTTAAGGTTAGGGCTAGGATAAGGGTTGGGTTTAGGGCTAGGATAAGGGTTAAGGTTAGGACTAGGGTACGGGCTAGGTTTAGGGCTAGGATAAGGGTTAAGGTTAGGGTTAGGGTAAGGCCTAGGTTTAGGGCTAGGGTAAGGGTTAAGGTTAGGGGCTAGGGCAAGGCCTAGGTTTAGGGCTATGATAAGGGTTGGATTTAGGGCTAGGATAGGGTTAAGGTTAGGGCTAGGATAGGGTTAAGGTTAGGGCTAGGATAAGGGTTAAGGTTAGGGCTAGGGTAAGGGTTAAGGTTAGGGCTAGGGTAAGGGTTAAGGTTAGGGCTAGGATAACGGTTAAGGTTAGGGCTAGGGTAAGGGTTAAGGTTAGGGCTAGGATAAGGGTTAAGGTTAGGGCTAGGATAAGGGTTAAGGTTAGGGCTAGGATAAGGGTTAAGGTTAGGGCTAGGATAAGGGTTAAGGTTAGGGCTAGGGTAAGGGTTAAGGTTAGGGTTAGTAGATAGTTTAAATGTTACTGATAGTCTGTAAATAGTCTGTAGAGTATCTACAGGGTTAGGGTTAGGGTTAGAGGGTTAGGGTTAGAGGGTTAGGGTTAGTAGATAGTTGAAATGTTACTGATAGTCTGTAAATAGTCTGTAGAGCATCAACAGATGGACGATCAAAATAAAGTGTTACCCCACAATGTGTTGTTCCACTATCTGATTTGGTTTAACATCTAGACGATTCAAGAATTGTACAGTATTTCAAAAAACACTCATGGAACTAATCATCTCATTGTAAAAGCATTGACCTTCACTAAATTATTGATTGTAGGATTGCAAATGATCGTTATCAATGCAGCGGGAGGGAAGTAACATCATACAACAACTGATCCAGAAAACAACACCCACAGCATCTCTACATACCCTGCATTGACAAACCCCCGGGCCCAGGGGGAGCTATATTCAACCCTGAGGTTCAAGTTCAAGTTCAAAGTCATGGAACGGAGGCGCCGGGAACAAGGAATTGCCACCCACGAGGGGGCTATTCAACCTGTTTTTTTTACCAGCATGAGGGAGGAACAGTGGATAGACAGTAGCCTGTGTCACATTACAAAACACCCCAGAGGATCTCTCTCTCTCTCTCACCCCCTCTCCTCCCTCTCTCTCTCTCACCCTGCCCTCTCCCTCTCTCTCTCTCTCTCTCCTCTCTCTCTCTCTCTCACCACCCCCTCCCTCTCTCTCTCTCCCCCCTCCCTCTCTCTCCCTCTCTCTCTCTCTCTCTCTCTCTCTCTCTCTCTCTCTCTCTCTCACTCTCTCTCTCTCTCTCTCTCTCTCTCTCTCTCTCTCCCCCCCTCTCTCCTCTCTCTCTCTCTCTCTCTCTCTCTCTCCCTCCCTCTCTCTCTCTCTCTTTCTCTCTCTCTCTTGCTCTCTCTCTACCCAGGCTATAATTATGCTAATAGTATGTTACATAGCTGCGTCTCTCTCCCTCAGAGCGTTAATGAAACACTATCAGGTTCCCTTATACCTTTCTCTCCCCCTGTAACAGTATTAGAATCCTACTGGAAGAGGGACTGGCGGCGAGGCGGGCGTAAAAAGGGGACGGGATAGAGAGATAGCGCGGGGTGGCAAATGCAACATGACCAGCGTGCTCCGCTGTCACGGTGCGGTGGGGGTGGCCATTGTCTGGCCAGGAGAAAAGAAGGGGCAGCCGGAGGAGACGAAGAACAGTAATGGAGAGACCAAGAATGGGCTGTGCATATTAAACGACAAGCCGGCCCATTCAGGAGAGGTAGACAGACCTGGTGATGAGGGAGGGAAATGGAGGGAAAGTAGGATGAGATAAAGGGGGAGTTAAGAGAGAGGAAGAGAGGGGGATGAAGAGAGCTCTGAATGAAAGAAGTAATTAACGAGAAAGAATGAGAGAGGCCACAAAGAAATAGAAATGCAGAAGAAAGAGAGTGAAGGAGAGATGTTTTTGCATTCCATTCAAAAACGACAGCAGAACATTGTTGGGGCTGAAGTCAAATGTCAAATGGTCTTAAAAAATCATGAAGCGGTTGATCAGACACAACTAGAAAGAATCCTTTTTCAAGCTATATTGTAACACAGCCCTACTTCTCCCCACAACTTCATGCACAAGCTACAGAACTCTCAGTCTCAGATCCCAAAAAGCAGAGCACTATCCACAGGAGGCTGGTGGCACCTTAATTGGGAGGACGGGCTTGTGGTAAAGGCTGGAGCGGAATAGGCGAATTGTATCAATACATCAAACACGGGGTTTCACATGGCAGGTAGCCTAGTGATTAACACTGTGGGCCATTAACCGAGAGGTCGTTGGTTTGAATCCCTGAGCCGGCAAGGTGGACAAAAATCTGCTGTTTCAGCCCTTGAGCAATGCAGTTTACCCCCAACAACACCGGCAGCCCCTGCAACTCTCAGAGAGATTGGGTTATAAATGTGGGAAGACACATTTTGGTTGAATGCATTCAGTTGCCCAACTGACTAGGTTTCACTTTTCCTTCCATGTGTTTGAGGCCATTCCATTCACGCCGTTCCAGACATT
>NC_034193.2:48999873-49059221 GCF_002021735.2 Oncorhynchus kisutch
CATGGTTGCATTTGGCCTCAGTGGGGCTATGAAGTTATCACTCTATAAACGAGACATACAGAGGAGGAAGTCTTTCTCGGGCAGAGAATGTCAACCTTGGAAAAACCGCAGATCCTCTCCAATAGAAGGGGGAGCTAAACATTGTTTTCTGGTCTATCTGTACTATTTCTGCCCCCTAAGAGCAGATGTGTTAGATGTTCTATGTTGTTGTAAGGTGTTTTTGAATTCTGAAAATGTATCATGAATGTTATGGTTTTCTTTCCTTCATAAAAGGAGAGAGAAACATTGAGAGATGGACTGACAATGATCAGTTCTTTATTCTGAGACTCGCAGCACCCCTGGAGACCAGTATGTGGCAGTGTGTCACAGTACAGAACAGTCACTTGAGTACATCGTCACATCAGTGTGTGTGTTTGTGTGTGTGTGGACTGTGAGACAGACACACAACCTCTGTAGAAGAGAGAGAGGGAAGGGGATACCTAGTCACTTGAGTACATCGTCACATCAGTGTGTGTGTTTGTGTGTGTGTGGACTGTGAGACAGACACACAACCTCTGTAGAAGAGAGAGAGGGAAGGGGATACCTAGTCACTTGCACAACTGAATGCATTTAACCCCAACCCCTCTGAATCAGTTGTTGTGGAAGTTAAGTGCCTTGATTAAGGGCAGAACGGCAGATTTTTTTCACCTTGCCGGCGAAGGGATTCTAACAAGCAACTGTTCGGTTACTGTCCCAACGCTCTAACCGCTAGGCTATAAGCCTAGAGAGGGAGAGAGAGGAGGAGAACCAAGCAGCGCGCAGCGGCACACAGACACAGCTCAGCCAAAAAGCCATAATATTGTCATTAAGGAATTCAACAGATTAATTGCTCTAAATACCTGGAAATGTCTAAGATCTAGTGGCTGTAGGTTGTCATTTCCTCTCTGGATCCTAAGCACTAAACCGTCTGTGTTGATCTTGGCTGTTCTCTCTCTGGACCGGAGCGTATCACATGGACACTGATACCTTCCACAGGGATCCCCCCCCCCGAGCAGCTAGACCCCATAACGTCTCAATGTTAACTAAACCTGGAGAGGCTGTAGGCAGGCTTGGCTGGAGGGGTGAAACACACTGTGCCTTTAGCTCAGAGCACCTTACGTTTCTCCGGGGAGGGATGACATAATGTGCTAATGAAGGAGGGGAGAATTGCTAGCTAGAATGTGCCCTTTCTTTGCTAGCTATTAGCTGTTAGCGCTAAAAGGCTATTCCTCTCTCTCTAATGTAGCCGTTAGCTGTTTAGATGTTAGCGATAGCTGCTAGCGCTAACCCCCAGCCCAGATCTACCCCCAACTCCTCATTCATGTCACATTCCCACCTCATGACCTCATATAGGATGTATGCATTAACCAGATGTGGATATGAGGGCCTGGAAACAGGAGAGGACAGGACTGGCTATTCCTGGCCTTCTTTGTCCTTGAAGTAGGGGCCCCTGCTGTCCTTACACTGAGAGTGGAGGGATGAGTCGGAGAGATATGAGAGGGTCACCTAGATGAAGCCACCGCGTTGATGGACAGATAGCGCTTTCTTTGATGACATATTGATGCATTCCGTTTGAGATATGTGATATGCACGGCTCCAAATGAAGGGTGCTGTGCCGCGGCAGCTTTGGTTCGGGCGAGAGCCAAACGGCTTTCTGGCTTCCTCCTCTTGCATTTGTTTTCCCGCTCCCTTCTCAGTCTATCTATCATTGTTTCCCCCATGTATCTCTACAAGCGTGAGTCAAACACTAATAAACACTAATAAAAATACACACACACACACACACACACACACACACACACACACACACACACACACACACACACACACACACACACACACACACACACACACACCATGGAAGTCCACAGTACAGATCTTCTTCTTTGTCATCTATTATAAACTTCCGCACGTGTTTTCCTTTTTCAGCTTTCTTTACCTGACATGGCAATCTGATGATGAGCCAGACAAATGATTTCTGCCTCGCAGTGAGAGATAGAAGCCCAACATTGTGTCTGCGTAGAACCAACACCCTCCCTCTATGTCAGAGGTGGGAGTAATATCCCGGCGGTCCGGGAACGCCCGGAGGCGCAAAGAAATGATGTCATTCATTCTCCCGGGGCAATCTTTTTCCTGCTCCGGAATATCTGAGCGAGAGAGAAAAGAGAGAGAGAGAGACAGAGGTAGAGAGAGAGACAGAGAGAGAAAGGGTGAGAGAGAGAGAGAGAGAGAGAGACAGAGGGTGTGAGAGGGAGAGAGAGAGAGAGAGACAGAGGTAGAGAGAGACAGACAGAGACAGAGAGAGAAAGGGTGAGAGAGAGAGAGAGAGAGAGGGTGAGAGAGAGAGAGCGAGAGAGAGAGAGAGAGAGAGAGAGAGAGAGAGAGAGTGAGAGGGAGTGAGAGGGAAAGAGAGTGGAGAGCGAGGCCCTATTTGCATGCTGCATACGTTACCAGGTGGCTCTGTCCACCAGGGTACAAATTAGATTTCCTGACAACAAGGTAGGAGAGAATAGAATAGAACGAGCTGTTCTCCACCCCTCCCTCCCTTCTTTAACTGTCGTCAAAGCCTGGAAAATATCAAAACATTGGCGTACAAGATCATGCACAGCTAGGCTGCTACTGTTAGATATACAGTAAGCATGTTTTCTAAGAGGGGCTCTGGAATCGTGATTTACCCATGCTTTTGATATGTTACTCTGAAAGCACCAAACATCACATCTTTGGTCATTTAAATACTTGAGGAGTCTTTTTGACACTCTTGAGGGAAAGGTGGGGCCCTGTCGATCAGACATGGGCAAAAGTGAACCCTCCAAATAGGAAAAAGTGAACCCTTTCAAATGAACCCTCTTCCCCCTCTTTTCAGGTGCTCCTCCCTCCACCCTTCACCCAACACCTTCAACCCTCAACTATGAACCCTCTAACCTCTCTACCTCTCCATTAGCCACAGATGCTTCAGGCCAAGGCCAGGGTCAACACCGTGACATGGGGGGAAAACGAGAAGAGAAGGTGGGATAAAGATGAAAAGTGCAGAACCATGAATGGAGGGCTTAAACTTTTCAGACTGGACTTGAAAGCTGAAAGCTGGGAGCTATGTGTCTGTCTGGGCTGGCCGGGCCCCTCTAGCCCCCTCTCTGGCCCCCTTGACCCCTGGGGGAAATTACATTGTCTGGTGTCAGTCACCCTGGAACTAGACCTAGCCGCTGCTACACATGCATTGTTCTCCGCCACTCTCTATTTAAGAGGACAGGAAGAAAGCGTCTAGGTCGAGGGGTAAGACAGGGTTGTCCTCTCGCGCCTCTTCTGATGCTTGACGTACAAAGACCAAGGTATCAAAGGGAATGGTGTGTGTGAGAGAGTGTTAGTTGGGTGCTGGTTTAGGGAGAGTATTATTTGTGTTTTAGTATTGTGCTGTTAGACATTTACTGCATTGCTGGAGATAGAAATACAAGCATTTCGCTGCTCCTGCTTTAAAATCTGCTGTGTACGCGACAAATAAACTTTGATTTGATTTGGGCTGTGTCTGTGTAACTCATCCTTAGCCAATGCTGTGAGTCTCAGCCTGAAGCCATTGTCACCTCCTTGTTCACTTACCCCAAATTCTCCCATCCACAATCATTGATCGGTCCCTTCAATTAACGGGTGAATTTGCCCGCAATCAATTCCTGTTCTACCTTCCCCCCCTTCCTCATTCTTGTCTGTTCATCCTTCTTCTTCTTAATTTTACCCTTTGTGTTTTCTACACACTCCATTTGCCATGAGTCTCTCTCTTTCATTCTCTCTCGCTCTCTCGCTATCTTTCACTCTCTCTCTCTCTCTCTCTTTCTTTCACTCTCTCTCTCTCTTTCTTTCTCTCTCTCTCTCTCTCTCTCTCATACACACACCCCCAGGTCTCAAGAGGTCACTGCCTAGAAGGTTTCGTAAACTCTCTCTTTTTCTCTCGCTGTAGAGAAATCAATACTTTATCAACAAGCCTTGAGAGGCTTCTGCACTTATCCTGTATGATCTTTGGTGGTAAAGGCTAGCAACATCCATCTCCTTGGTTCACTAAACCTCTCGTGTGGCTCGCTAAGACAATCAGAAGAAAGAGAGAGCGATGGACGTTGGAGAAGGGGAAATAGAGGGATGGAGGGAGGGGAAGGCAGGAGAAGGATAGAGGGGTCTGGGGGCTTTTAGAAAGAGGGATCTGCTCCTCTGCTTTTCAGCTTTTAGCATGATCTGCATCTGATTAGGGGGGTAGGGGCGAGGGGTGTCCTTCACCCCGATGCTCCTCTGTCCCGCTATTATAGAGCCATGGCACACTGAGATCCATCATCGTCTCCTCGGCCGGCCTGCCTGACTCAGCCCCGCACAGGGAGATATTAGACTGGTTCCCTACTCACTATGCAGTCTATTCTAAATACATACTACTATCATCCTGTCTGGGTTGGCGCCCCCCCCCTTGGGTTGTGCCGTGGCGGAGATCTTTGTGGGCTATACTCAGCCTTGTCTCAGGATGGTAAGTTGGTGGTTGAAGATATCCCTCTAGTGGTGTGGGGGCTGTGCTTTGGCAAAGTGGGTGGGGTTATATCCTTCCTGTTTGGCCCTGTCCGGGGGTGTCCTCGGATGGGGCCACAGTGTCTCCTGACCCCTCCTGTCTCAGCCTCCAGTATTTATGCTGCAGTAGTTTATGTGTCGGGGGGCTGGGGTCAGTTTGTTATATCTGGAGTACTTCTCCTGTCCTATTCGGTGTCCTGTGTGAATCTAAGTGTGCGTTCTCTAATTCTCTCCTTCTCTCTTTCTTTCTCTCTCTCGGAGGACCTGAGCCCTAGGACCATGCCCCAGGACTACCTGACATGATGACTCCTTGCTGTCCCCAGTCCACCTGGCCATGCTGCTGTTCCAGTTTCAACTGACCTGAGCCCTAGGACCATGCCCCAGGACTACCTGACATGATGACTCCTTGCTGTCCCCAGTCCACCTGGCCATGCTGCTGCTCCAGTTTCAACTTCCACCTGACTGTGCTGCTGCTCCAGTTTCAACTGTTCTGCCTTATTATTATTCGACCATGCTGGTCATTTATGAACATTTGAACATCTTGGCCATGTTCTGTTATAATCTCCACCCGGCACAGCCAGAAGAGGACTGGCCACCCCACATAGCCTGGTTCCTCTCTAGGTTTCTTCCTAGGTATTGGCCTTTCTAGGGAGTTTTTCCTAGCCACCGTGCTTCTACACCTGCATTGCTTGCTGTTTGGGGTTTTAGGCTGGGTTTCTGTACAGCACTTTGAGATATCAGCTGATGTACGAAGGGCTATATAAATAAATTTGATTTGATTTGATTTGATACTATTACTCTACATACAGCACACCACCAAGATCCTATTCTACATACGACTTCACTACAGTATACTGCACACTACCAAGATCCTATTCTACATACGACCTCACTACAGTATACTGCACACTACCAAGGTCCTATACGACTTCACTACAGTATACTGCACACTACCAAGGTCCTATACGACTTCACTACAGTATACTGCACACCACCAAGGTCCTATACGACTTCACTACAGTATACTGCACACTACCAAGGTCCTATACGACTTCACTACAGTATACTGCACACCACCAAGGTCCTATATGACTTCACTACAGTATACTGCACACTACCAAGGTCCTATACGACTTCACTACAGTATACTGCACACCACCAAGATCCTATACGACTTCACTTTCAGTATACTGCACACTACCAAGATCCTATACGACTTCACTACAGTATACTGCACACTACCAAGGTCCTATACGACTTCACTACAGTATACTGCACACTACCAAGGTCCTATACGACTTCACTACAGTATACTGCACACCACCAAGATCCTATACGACTTCACTTTCAGTATACTGCACACCACCAAGGTCCTATACGACTTCACTACAGTATACTGCACACCACCAAGGTCCTATACGACTTCACTACAGTATACTGCACACTACCAAGGTCCTATATGACTTCACTACAGTATACTGCACACTACCAAGATCCTATACGACTTCACTACAGTATACTGCACACCACCAAGGTCCTATACGACTTCACTACAGTATACTGCACACTACCAAGGTCCTATACGACTTCACTACAGTATAGTGCACACTACGAAGGTCCTATACAACTTCACTACAGTATACTGCACACTACCAAGGTCCTATATGACTTCACTACAGTATACTGCACACCACCAAGGTCCTATACGACTTCACTACAGTATACTGCACACTACCAAGGTCCTATACGACTTCACTACAGTATACTGTACACCACAAAGGTCCTATATGACTTCACTACAGTATACTGTACACTACCAAGGTCCTATACGACTTCACTACAGTATACTGCACACCACCAAGGTCCTATATGACTTCACTACAGTATACTGC
Source organism: Oncorhynchus kisutch (assembly GCF_002021735.2). Lineage (NCBI taxonomy): Eukaryota > Metazoa > Chordata > Actinopteri > Salmoniformes > Salmonidae > Oncorhynchus > Oncorhynchus kisutch. Next base: position 49,006,317 of record NC_034193.2, read on the forward strand.
ACACCACCAAGGTCCTATATGACTTCACTACAGTATACTGCACACCACCAAGGTCCTATACGACTTCACTACAGTATACTGCACACTACCAAGGTCCTATATGACTTCACTACAGTATACTGCACACCACCAAGGTCCTATATGACTTCACTACAGTATACTGCACACCACCAAGGTCCTATACGACTTCACTACAGTATACTGCACACCACCAAGGTCCTATACGACTTCACTACAGTATACTGTATACTACCAAGGTCCTATACGACTTCACTACAGTATACTGTATACTACCAAGGTCCTATACGACTTCACTACAGTATACTGTATACTGTACAGGAAAGGGTGTAAGTACGTTTTATTTACTGTAGGGAGGCTTAAAATAAATTACTTGTTTATTTCCTGTACATTAGTTGGCATATAATTTATTTACAATTCTGATGTACGTCATTTTTATCCGAAGGGTAAACCATTAGCATCATTTGCGCCAATCGCTGCACGAAAAACCGACTTCTTCATCAAGTTCAAGTCCACCAAAGTCTAGACCAACTTGACAAGACAGTTGACGTATTACTAAGTATATTTTATATTCCCCCCGTCAAGTCTAGCCAGATCTGTGGTGCTTCAGATTCCTAAAGTGGCCTGCAGAGCTCAGCACAGCATGTGCTGCCGACATCAATCTTACACTTCCAGCCTCAGTACCATGGTGAGTAACCTTGGTTTGGGAATGACATCTATTTGCTGGCTGGCTGCACACGTCTCCACGCAAATTGTATGGGCCCGTTTAATTTGTTTTTATGCACGTTTAGTCAAGAATGCAATGCTGTGCACGTTAGCGCGTGGCGGTGGCGGAGCGGGGAGAACTAGCCGCCAACCCCGGATGGTTGGGCTGGGTCACAATGACAGAGAGAGAAAACAGGACGATGGAAGATGATTGTTCTGCCGGGCTGTGTTGATGTATGAATAGAGAGATCTCTGGATGTGTCCTATGGAGAGTTCAGGGCTGCCAGAGAGACTCATGGGATAGATACACTGTAGTGTAGGTCGCAGACAGAGGGCCGCGGGGGTAACAAGAAACCTGAAGTCGAAAGGGTGATAGTATAGCAGCACCTTGCCAGTTCTGTCACTGGTCACAGGTCAAACTGGACTGTAAATAGAGTGAGTTTCCTTTCTCTTATTGCTGTCAATTACATAATGTGCTATTCTCCACCAGTCATCCTTATATGGTCCTGTGACATGTTTCTTGTCAAGAGAGTTACATCATGTCAGTTTAAACAACACACAGTTTCCCAGGCCATAAAACATTCAACTATCTGATTTCACCACTCCCGTCCCCCATGTTAAAACTCGTAACCCCTTGACATGAAATGACCTGTTCATTACAGTACATGGGATAATAACATACAGCAACAGTCCAAAGGTGACGTCTCAGCATGTTAGTATTTATCTCGTGGAACACTATGGCTGCTTGTTCTTGTTAGTATTTATCTCATGGAACACTATGGCTGCTTGTTCTTCTTAGTATTTATCTCATGGAACACTATGGCTGCTTGTTCTTCTTAGTATTTATCTCATGGAACACTATGGCTGCTTGTTCTTCTTAGTATTTATCTCATGGAACACTATGGCTGCTTGTTCTTGTTAGTATTTATCTCATGGAACACTATGGCTGCTTGTTCTTCTTAGTATTTATCTCGTGGAACACTATGGCTGCTTGTTCTTCTTAGTATTTATCTCGTGGAACACTATGGCTGCTTGTTCTTCTTAGTCTTTATCTCATGGAACACTATGGCTGCTTGTTCTTGTTAGTCTTTATCTCATGGAACACTATGGCTGCTTGTTCTTCTTAGTCTTTATCTCATGGAACACTATGGCTGCTTGTTCTTGTTAGTCTTTATCTCATGGAACACTATGGCTGCTTGTTCTTCTTAGTATTTATCTCATGGAACACTATGGCTGCTTGTTCTTCTTAGTATTTATCTCATGGAACACTATGGCTGCTTGTTCTTCTTAGTATTTATCTCGTGGAACACTATGGCTGCTCGTTCATTAACGTGTTCCTGTCTCGTCATCTCAGCATGTTAGTCTTTATCTCATGGAACACTATGGCTGCTTGTTCTTGTTAGTATTTATCTCGTGGAACACTATGGCTGCTTGTTCTTGTTAGTATTTATCTCGTGGAACACTATGGCTGCTTGTTCTTGTTAGTATTTATCTCATGGAACACTATGGCTGCTTGTTCTTGTTAGTATTTATCTCATGGAACACTATGGCTGCTTGTTCTTGTTAGTCTTTATCTCATGGAACACTATGGCTGCTTGTTCTTGTTAGTATTTATCTCATGGGACACTATGGCTGCTTGTTCTTGTTAGTATTTATCTCGTGGAACACTATGGCTGCTTGTTCATTAACGTGTTCCTGTCTCGTCATCTCAGCATGTTAGTCTTTATCTCATGGAACACTATGGCTGCTTGTTCTTGTTAGTATTTATCTCGTGGAACACTATGGCTGCTTGTTCTTGTTAGTCTTTATCTCATGGAACACTATGGCTGCTTGTTCTTGTTAGTATTTATCTCGTGGAACACTATGGCTGCTTGTTCTTGTTAGTATTTATCTCATGGAACACTATGGCTGCTTGTTCTTGTTAGTATTTATCTCGTGGAACACTATGGCTGCTTGTTCTTGTTAGTCTTTATCTCATGGAACACTATGGCTGCTTGTTCTTGTTAGTATTTATCTCATGGAACACTATGGCTGCTTGTTCTTGTTAGTATTTATCTCATGGAACACTACGGCTGCTTGTTCTTGTTAGTATTTATCTCGTGGAACACTATGGCTGCTTGTTCTTGTTAGTATTTATCTCATGGAACACTATGGCTGCTTGTTCTTGTTAGTATTTATCTCATGGAACACTATGGCTGCTTGTTCTTGTTAGTAATTATCTCGTGGAACACTATGGCTGCTTGTTCATTAACGTGTTCCCGTCTTATCATCTCAGCACACTTGAAACACGTTAACAGCGGAGGGCACGAAATACCTTACTTCTTCTCTATGGCCATTCGTTTTCCACTGAGATATTTCACGTACGTAAACCGTCCGTATAGAATCACGTTACAACCTTTCCGTTTCCCATGAGCTGCCTTCCTCTCCGAAGACGTGCAGTGACAGTGACAGTGACAGAACGAACATAAAGAAACTGTCAACTTTGCAAAAGGTGTCGAAGCACCAACTCGGTCGGCGTTTTGATCATGTTTCTAACTGGACACAACAGTCAAAGTGAATAGAAATGAAAGCAAAGATCCCGATTTTAAAACACAATTCAACTCTGACTGACAGTAAAATACCGAACCATAGATTTCATCCAATCAAACTTCAAGGTAATACATCTCCTTCCTTCGTTCTCCCTTCACTTCCCGGTTCCCAAACCTCTGTACTGTTACTCCTCAGTGAGAAAAAATCACACGTTGTCCACAAATGAAAGGGAAATGTGACAATGAAGAATATAGAGACCAAGGTAAAGTTATGGAGGAGTGTAATTGATTTGGAACAAAAGTGCTCTCTTGTCCTTGAGTGTTGAATTCCACATGTTCTTTTGCTCTTTGACGGACAATCTGTAAAGCACATGCACACGCATGTACGCCCACACACACACACACGCACGTACGCCCACACACACACACACGCACACGCACATACGCCCACACACACACACGCACGTACGCCCACACACACACACACGCACACGCACGTACGCCCACACACACACACACACACACACACGCAGACGCACGTACGCCCACACACACGCGCACACGCACGTACGCCAACACACACACATACACACGCACACGCACGTACGCCCACACACACACGTATGTACGCCCACACACACACACACGCACGTACGCCCACACACACACACACGCACACGCACATACGCCCACACACACACACGCACGTACGCCCACACACACACACACGCACACGCACGTACGCCCACACACACACACACACACACACACACACACACACACGCAGACGCACGTACGCCCACACACACGCGCACACGCACGTACGCCAACACACACACATACACACGCACACGCACGTACGCCCACACACACACGCATGTACGCCCACACACACACACGCCCACACACACACACACGCACGTACGCCAACACACACACACACACGCACGTACGCCCACACACACACACGCACGTACGGCCACACACACACACGCACACGCACGTACGCCCACACACACACACACGCCCACACACACACACACACACACACACGCACTAGCACGTACACCCACACACACACACACGCACGTACACCCACACACACACACGCACACGCACGTACGCCCACACACACACACACGCACGTACGCCCACACACACGCGCACGTACGCCCATACACACACGCACACGCACGTACGCCCACACACACACGCACACGCACGTACGCCAACACACACACACACGCACACGCACGTACGCCCACACACACACACGCATGTACGCCCACACACACACACGCCCACACACACACACACGCACGTACGCCCACACACACACACACGCACGTACGCCCACACGCACACACACACGCACGTACAGCCACACACACACACGCACACGCACGTACGCCCACACACACACACGCCCACACACACACACACGCACTAGCACATACGCCCACACACACACACACACATGAACACGCACGTACACCCACACACACACACGCACACGCACGTACACCCACACACACACGCACGTACGCCCACACACGCACACGCACGTACGCCCACACGCACACACACACGCACATACGCCCACACACGCACACACACGCACACGCACGTACGCCCACACATCCACGCACAGGTACGTACGCCCACACACACACGCACGTACGCCCACACACACACACACACGCACACACACACACGTACGCCCACACACACACGCACGTACGCCCACACACACACACGCACGTACGCCCACACACACACACACGCACGTACGCCCACACACACACACACACACGCACTTACGCCCACACACAAATACACGCACGTACGGCCACACGCACGCACGTACGCCCACACACACGCACACATGCACGTACGCCCACACACACACACACACACGCACGTACGCCCAAACACACACACGCACGTACGCCCACACACACACACACACGCACGTACACCCACACACGCACATACATGCACTCGCAGCCCGCCTCTCGCCCAACGCTGGCCTAAGAGTACTGGCCGAGTGTGACTTTCTAGTATCGCTTGATTGAAAGTGGAAATAGAGATATGAAAGCCAAGCACATGCTCTCGCCCTTGGGTAGATTGAGGATCATCATTCGAGCATCATCTCAAAATATAACGTATCTAATATCTGTTATGCTCATAGCTGGAGGTTGTTTTACAAGATAAAAACAACTCAGTCCATGTTTGTCTCTGGTGTTAAATCTTAGAGAGAGACCAGGCCTACATCCCAGAAATGCTCCCCCTACTCCCTACACGGTCAAAAGAAGTGCACTGCATAGGGGATCGGGTGCTATTTGGGACGCAGCCCAGGTTCCGTTTAGATGCCAGCAACTGAAGACAGTCTGATGGAGTTATATTATATCCACTCCTCAGATCAGTATGATAGTGGAATACACAAACATACTGTACATAACGGGTAGACCACTAGAGGAAGGATGAATCTGAACAAATAGATCCCGAAATAAGATGTTGTGTAATATGACTGATTGTGTAACATGTGGATGCATAAGCACATTCACCAGTTGAAACAGACGGATAAACAAGAAATAGATGTTTCAAACTAGAACATGATCCTAATACATCACCTTATGCGATAATGATAACATTTAAAATAGCACCGTACATAAAGTACATATAACTGTAACCCATCCATGTACTGTATAGTCAGTCATACACGGACGAGTAAAGAAATCAGCTGATAAACAAATGAATAAATCAAGTAGGTAAAAACAAGGTAAAACAACATGATACTGTGCTCTACAACCCGTGGTTGTTTTCTAGGTTTTGTTGAGAGGCAGAGGGAGCGCTGTTTGACCATATGTTTACCTGAGGCTTCAGCCTGCTCACTCTTCAGCTTCATCACTCTGGGGTCATGGCATGCTCTCTCTTCACCTGCATCACTCTGGGGTCATGGCATGCTCTCTCTTCAGCTGCATCACTCTGGGGTCATGGCATGCTCTCTCTTCACCTGCATCACTCTGGGGTCATGGCATGCTCTCTCTTCAGCTGCATCACTCTGGGGTTATGGCATGCTCTCTCTTCACCTGCATCACTCTGGGGTCATGGCATGCTCTCTCTTCACTTGCATCACTCTGGGGTCATGGCATGCTCTCTCTTCACCTGCATCACTCTGGGGTCATGGCATGCTCTCTCTTCACCTGCATCACTCTGGGGTCATGGCATGCTCTCTCTTCACCTGCATCACTCTGGGGTCATGGCATGCTCTCTCTTCACCTGCATCACTCTGGGGTCATGGCATGCTCTCTCTTCAGCTGCATCACTCTGGGGTTATGGCATGCTCTCTCTTCACCTGCATCACTCTGGGGTCATGGCATGCTCTCTCTTCACCTGCATCACTCTGGGGTCATGGCATGCTCTCTCTTCACCTGCATCACTCTGGGGTCATGGCATGCTCTCTCTTCACCTGCATCACTCTGGGGTCATGGCATGCTCTCTCTTCACCTGCATCACTCTGTGGTCATGGCATGCTCTCTCTTCACCTGCATCACTCTGGGGTCATGGCAAGCTCTCGCTCTCGTCGAGCGCACGTGCCTGTGAATCATCCTCTTCCCTCACTCATCTATCTGTCCCTCCATCCGCCTGCTGTCCCCAGGGGAGGAGACAGAAGCTGGGTCGACTAAACCCCATGTAGAGTAGCCTCATGTAGGTGGAAGAGTCCATCATTTTACATGTACTGTACACGCACTGTATCTACATCACGTTCTAATGATTCATGCTGTGTGTGTGTGTGTGTGTGTGTTTGTGTGTGTGTGTGTTTGTGTGTGTGTGTGTGTGTGCGTGTGCCTGCATGCAGACGTGAGTACATAATTGCATGCATGCGCTCCTGCAAGCCTAAAAAAACTGCATATGCATGGGTGTGTGTGCTTTTCAAAACCCCAGTCCATCCATGCCTGGACAAACAGCAGAGCACTCTCCTCCCTCTCTCTCTCCCTCCCTCTTTATCTGGGTCAAGGTAGCCGGGGGTAATGGGAAAAGCCTAAGGCGTATCTACCAGGCAAACGATCTGATGAAATTATCAAAGTGTGTTTTCACTCGCTGGAGGAGGGACCTAAAGGGCTGAGGGGAGGTGGGCGATCAGATGGAAGGTGTGTGTGTGCGTGCGTGTGTTAGAGGTTTAGGTTAGCCTCCCCACAGAGGCCTTCAGGAAGGGGGAGGAGGGGAGGAGGGGAGGAGGAGCGGAAGCAGAGGAGCAGCAGCAGGACAGTGGGAGAAGTGTGAATTAGATACCTGATTAACACCCCCAATGCTCACACTCGCTCTTCATAATGTGGCCTGGCTATATGCACCAACCACTGACATGTCCTGTTGCTATGAGCAGGCTACTGGGGTGGCTGTGGTGTGCTGCCTGTAAGTATATCACTGATAGGCTAGTCATGTAGCTACTACAACAGACTGTACTGTATGTGTGAGAAGAGATGTAGCATTATTCAGAATAGTCACTGTTAGGCTGCATTCCATATGGGACAAAGTGGAGTAGCAATTCAACTGCTCAGACACGAGACCTATGTGGCAGGGTCTCTTGGCAATTACGGACAACAAAAAGAAACCAAGTACTGCGGGCCCCCCCTCTCCTTCTCCGTGGCCGAATTGAGTAATACATTTAAACGTGTTAACCCTCGCAAGGCTGCTGGCCCCGACGGCATCCCTAGCTGCGTCCTCAGAGCATGTGCAGACCAGCTGGCTGGTGTGTTTACAGACATATTCAATCGCTCCCTATCTGAGTCTGCTGTCCTCACTTCAAGATGGCACCAAATCAAATCAAATGTATTTATTTTTCAAATCAAATTTATTTATATAGCCCTTCGTACATCAGCTGATATCCCAAAGTGCTGTACAGAAACCCAGCCCAAAACCCCAAACAGCAAGCAATGCAGGTGTAGAAGCACGGTGGCTAGGAAAAACTCCCTAGAAAGGCCAATACCTAGGAAGAAACCTAGAGAGGAACCAGGCTATGTGGGGTGGCCAGTCCTCTTCTGGCTGTGCCGGGTGGAGATTATAACAGAACATGGTCAAGATGTTCAATGTTCATAAATGACCAGCATGGTCGAATAATAATAAGGCAGAACAGTTGAAACTAGAGCAGCAGCACAGTCAGGTGGAAGTTGAAACTGGAGCAGCAGCATGGCCAGGTAGACTGGGGACAGCAAGGAGTCATCATGGCAGGTAGTCCTGGGGCATGGTCCTAGGGCTCAGGTCAGTTGAAACTGGAACAGCAGCATGGCCAGGTGGACTGGGGACAGCAAGGAGTCATCATGTCAGGTAGTCCTGGGGCATGGTCCTAGGGCTCAGGTCCTCCGAGAGAGAGAAAGAAAGAGAGAAGGAGAGAATTAGAGAACGCACACTTAGATTCACACAGGACACCGAATAGGACAGGAGAAGTACTCCAGATATAACAAACTGACCCCAGCCCCCCGACACATAAACTACTGCAGCATAAATACTGGAGGCTGAGACAGGAGGGGTCAGGAGACACTGTGGCCCCATCCGAGGACACCCCCGGACAGGGCCAAACAGGAAGGATATAACACCATTGTTCCTGTAACAAAGAAGGCATAGATAACTGAACTAAATGACCGCCTCGTAGCACTCACTTCTGTCATCATGAAGTGCTTTGAGAGGCTAGTCAAGAATCATATCACCTCTACCTTACCTGCCACCCTAGACCAACTTTAGTTTGCATACCTCCCCAACAGGTCCACAGATGTTGCGATTGCCATCACACTACACACTGCCCTATCCCATCTGGACAAGAGGAATACCCATGTAAGAATACTGTTCAATGACTACAGCTCAGCATTCAACACCAAAGTACCCTCCAAGCTCATCATTAAGCTTGAGGCCCTGGGTCTCAACCCCGTCCTGTGCAATTGAGTCCTGGACTTTCTGACGAGCCCCCAGGTAGTGAAGGTAGGAAACAACATCTCCACTTCGTGGATCCTCAACACTGGATCCCCACAAGGGTGCATGCTCAACCCCCTCCTGTACTTCCTGTTCACCCATGACTGCGTGGCCATGCACGCCTTCAAGTCAATCATCAAGCTTGCAGACGACGCAGCAGTAGTGGGCTTGATTACCAACAACGACAAGACAGCCTACAGGGAGGAGGTGAGGGCACTTGGAGTGTGGTGTCAGGAATACAACCTATAACTCAACGTCAACAAAATAAAGAACAAAGCAAACAGCAGAGGGAGCACTCCCCTATCCACATCAACGGGACAGTAGTGGAGAAGGTGGAAGGTTTTAAGTTCCTTGGCATAAACATCACGGACAAACTGAAATGGTCCACCCACACAGACTGTTTGGTGAAGAAGGCGCAACAGCCCCTCTTCAACGTCAGGAGGCTGAAGAGATGTGGCTTGTCACCTAAATCCCTCACAAACTTTTACAGATGTACAATCGAGATCATCCTGTCGGGCTGTATCACCGCCTGGTACAGAAACTGCACCGCCCTCAACCGCAAGGCTATCCAGAGGGTAGTGCGGTCTGCACAAAGTATCACCTTTGGCAAACTACCTGCCCTGCAGGACACCTACAGCACCCAAAGTCACAGGACGGCCAAAAAGATCATCAAGGACAACAACCACCCGAGCCACTGCCTGTTCACTCCGCTACCATCCAGAAGGCAAGGTCAGTACAGGTGCATCAAGGCTGGGACCGAGAGACTGAAAAACAGCTTCTATCTCAAGGCCATCAGACTGTTAAACAGCCATCACTTACACAGAGAGGCTGCTGCCTACATACAGACTCAATCATTGGCCACTTTAATAAATGGATCAGTAGTCACTTTAAATAATGCCACTCTAATAATGTACACATCTTCATAACTCATCTCCAATGTATATACTGTATTTTATACCATCTATTGCATCTTGCCTATGCCACTCAGCCATCACTCATCCATATATTTATATGTGCGTATTCTTATTCCATCCCTTTACATTGTGTGTATTAAATCGTTGTTGTGGAATTGTTAGATTACTTGTTAGATATTACTGCACTGTTGGAACTAGAAACACAAGCATTTCGCTACACTCACATTAACACATTTTAACCATGTGTATGTGACCAATAACGTTTATTTTATTTTATTTGATGATTGTTACTGTAACAGTATACAACAAGATCTCATAATTTCCACTGCGAAATTCTACGTATTATCGATGAACGTCTGTTTTTTACGCATTCATTCCGCATGGTTACAGGGTTAATTCCGCATGGTTACACGACTCAAAGGTTAACAGTTTTGGCATTCATTCTGAGTGGTTAAGGTTAGGGCTGTGATTTGGGGAAGGCTTAAAACAAAATAATAAAACAACGATGTGGTACTATTGTCAGGTATCTTCAGCTTTTCAAACATAACCCATGTACCATTTTAATAAGCTTTTGGGGAAAGAAGGAAGGGGGGGACAAAAAAGAGAGAGAGTCAAGTTTACAATGCCTTCAAAAGTATTCATCCCCCTTGGCAGTTTTCCTATTTTGGTGCATCACAACCTGTAATTTAAATTGATTTTCATTTGGATTTCATGTAATGGGCATACACAAAATAGTCCAAATTGGTGAAGTGAAATTTAAAAAAAAACTTGTATATGTATTCACCCCCTTTGCTGTGAAGGCTCTAAATAAGATCTGGTGCAACCAATTACCTTCAGAAGTCACATAATTAGTTAAATAAAGACAGACGCAGGAATGCGTGATAGTTTTTTTCATTATACCCCAAAAATACGGCATGCGGCACCTGTACTGACTGTACAAAACACAGGGTTGAAACCCAAACAAAAGAGTGAGGAGTACCTCAAATAAATAACACAACGCACAATGATTAACACACGGGACGAGATCCGTAATCATCTGTCCAATCCACAAGGGCACGAAGGGCCATACCACACAGCACAGGTACTCACATACCCCAACGGACATAGTAACAATAATTGACCGGAAAATGGTGAACAAAGGGTACACTTATACAATTACTAATCAAATGGGAATAGGGACCAGGTGTGTGTAATGACAGTTCCGGAGGGATCCGTGACACTGCCAAGAGAGGGCTGCCCACCAAAACTCATGAACCAGGCAAGGAGGGCATTCATGAGAGAGGTAAAAAAGAGTCCAAAGAAGCTCCACAGCGGAGATTGGAGTATCTGTCCATAGGACAGAAGCCGTATACTCCACAGAGCTGGGATTTATGGAAGAGTGGCTGTTCCTTAAAGAAATAACTAAGCAAACACATTTGGCGTTCGCCAAAAGGCATGTGGGAGTCTCCCCAAACATGTGGAAGAAGGTACTCTGGTCAGATGAGACTAAAATTGATTTTTTTGGCCATCAAGGAAAACGCTATGTCTGGCGCAAACGCAGCACCTCTCATCACCCCGAGAATACCATCCCCACAGTGAAGCATGGTGGTGGCAGCATCATGCTGTGCTGATGTTTTTCATTGACAGGGACTGGGAAACTGGTCAGAATTGAATGAATTATGCGTGACACTAAATGTGGGGAAATTTTTGAGGGAAACCTGTTTCAGTCTTCCAGGGATTTCAGACTGGGACGGAGGTTCACCTTCCAGCAGGACAATGACCCTAAGCATACTGCTAAAGCAACACTCAAGTGGTTTAAGGGGAAACATTTAAATGTCTTGGAATGGCCTAGTCAAAGCCCAGACCTCAATCCAATTGAGAATCTGTGGTATGACTTAAAGATTGCTGTACACCAGCGGAACCCATCCAAGTTGAAGGAGCTGGAGCAGTTTTTCCTTGAAGAATGGGCAAAAGTCCCAGTGGCTAGATGTGCCAACCTTATAGAGAATTAACCCAAGAGACTTGCAGCTGTAATTGCTGCAACAGGTGGCTCTACAAAGCATTGACTTTGGGGGGTGAATAGTTATGCACGCTCAATTTCTATATATTTTTTTGTCTTATTTCTTGTCTTCAAAGTGGCAGGCATGTTGTGTAAATCAAATGATACAAACCCCCCCAAAAACTATTTTAATTCCAGGTTGTAAGGCAACAAGATAGGAAAAATGCCAAGGGGGTGAATACTTTTGCAAGCCACTGTATGTACTACACCCCTCAAGTATACTAACACTGTTTGGTGGACCACATTATCTATATTGCAAGGTGTTGACGGATATGCAAACAGCCATGCTGAGTGTTAATGATGGGGAGAAAGAGAGAGAGAGAGAGAGAGAGAGAGAGAGAGAGAGAGAGAGAGAGAGAGAGAGAGAGAGGTGTTGATTGCACTGTGCTGTAGCTAACAGCAAAACCCTAGTCTACATAACAGCTATCTCTTGTTTTAAGGTCTTATTCTCACTGTGACAGAGGTTATGCTATCATCGCTACAGTAACAGTGACAGCAGTGCTAGTGAAATCTCCCATGGTCCTTTACCCTCTGGCTATTGGGAGAAGAAGAAAAACAAGGAACAAGGGGGTTTTGGAAAGACGTGAAGTAACTTGTTTGCTGGTCTGCTTGGTCAGCCCTAGTTTCTTCTCTCTTCCTCTCCAGCTCTCCTCCTCTTTCTATCTTCATTTCGCCTTCTCTCCCGCTCAACATTTCTCTCCCTCTCTCTCTCACTTTCTCCTTATCACTCGCTCTCCATTTCACTCCCTCTCTCTCGCTCTCCATTTCTCTCCCTCTCTCTCGCTCTCCATTTCACTCCCTCTCTCTCGCGCTCCATTTCACTCCCTCTCTCTCGCTCTCCATTTCACTCCCTCTCTCTCGCTCTCCATTTCACTCCCTCTCTCTCGCTGTCCATTTCACTCCCTCTCTCTCGCTGTCCATTTCACTCCCTCTCTCTCGCTGTCCATTTCACTCCCTCTCTCTCGCTGTCCATTTCACTCCCTCTCTCTCGCTGTCCATTTCACTCCCTCTCTCTCGCTGTCCATTTCACTCCCTCTCTCTCGCTGTCCATTTCACTCCCTCTCTCTCGCTGTCCATTTCACTCCCTCTCTCTCGCTGTCCATTTCACTCCCTCTCTCTCGCTGTCCATTTCACTCCCTCTCTCTCGCTGTCCATTTCACTCCCTCTCTCTCGCTCTCCGTTTCACTCCCTCTCTCTCGCTCTCCATTTCACTCCCACTCTCTCGCTCTCCATTTCACTCCCTCTCTCTCGCTGTCCATTTCACTCCCTCTCTCTCGCTGTCCATTTCACTCCCTCTCTCTCGCTGTCCATTTCACTCCCTCTCTCTCGCTGTCCATTTCACTCCCTCTCTCTCGCTGTCCATTTCACTCCCTCTCTCTCGCTGTCCATTTCACTCCCTCTCTCTCGCTGTCCATTTCACTCCCTCTCTCTCGCTGTCCATTTCACTCCCTCTCTCTCGCTCTCCATTTCACTCCCTCTCTCGCTCTCCATTTCACTCCCTCTCTCTCGCTCTCCATTTCACACCCTCTCTCTCGCTGTCCATTTCACTCCCTCTCTCTCACTGTCCATTTCACTCCCTCTCTCTCGCTGTCCATTTCACTCACTCTCTCTCGCTCTCCATTTCACTCCCTCTCTCTCGCTGTCCATTTCAATCCCTCTCTCTCGCTCTCCATTTCACTCCCTCTCTCTCGCTGTCCATTTCACTCCCTCTCTCTCGCTCTCCATTTCACTCCCTCTCTCTTGCTCTCCATTTCACTCCCTCTCTCGCTGTCCATTTCACTCCCTCTCTCTCGCTCTCCATTTCACTCCCTCTCTCTCGCTGTCCATTTCACTCCCTCTCTCTCGCTGTCCATTTCACTCCCTCTCTCTCGCTGTCCATTTCACTCCCTCTCTCTCGCTGTCCATTTCACTCCCTCTCTCTCGCTGTCCATTTCACTCCCTCTCTCTCGCTGTCCATTTCACTCCCTCTCTCTCGCTCTCCATTTCACTCCCTCTCTCTCGCTGTCCATTTCACTCCCTCTCTCTCGCTCTCCATTTCACTCCCTCTCTCTCGCTGTCCATTTCACTCCCTCTCTCTCGCTGTCCATTTCACTCCCGCTCTCTCGCTGTCCATTTCACTCCCTCTCTCTTGCTGTCCATTTCACTCCCTCTCTCTCGCTGTCAATTTCACTCCCTCTCTCTCGCTGTCCATTTCACTCCCTCTCTCTCGCTGTCCATTTCACTCCCTCTCTCTCGCTGTCCATTTCACTCCCTCTCTCTCGCTGTCCATTTCACTCCCTCTCTCTCGCTGTCCATTTCACTCCCTCTCTCTCGCTGTCCATTTCACTCCCTCTCTCTCGCTCTCCATTTCACTCCCTCTCTCTCGCTGTCCATTTCACTCCCTCTCTCTCTCCATTTCACTCCCTCTCTCTCGCTGTCCATTTCACTCCCTCTCTCTCGCTCTCCATTTCACTCCCTCTCTCTCGCTGTCCATTTCACTCCCTCTCTCTCGCTCTCTATTTCACTCCCTCTCTCTCGCTGTCCATTTCACTCCCTCTCTCTCGCTCTCCATTTCACTCCCTCTCTCTCGCTGTCCATTTCACTCCCTCTCTCTCGCTGTCCATTCACTCCCTCTCTCTCGCTCTCCATTTCACTCCCTCTCTCTCGCTGTCCATTTCACTCCCTCTCTCTCGCTGGCCATTTCGCTCCCTCTCTCTCGCTGTCCATTTCACTCCCTCTCTCTCGCTGTCCATTTCGCTCCCTCTCTCTCGCTGTCCATTTCACTCCCTCTCTCTCGCTGTCCATTTCACTCCCTCTCTCTCGCTGGCCATTTCGCTCCCTCTCTCTCGCTGTCCATTTCACTCCCTCTCTCTCCTGTCCATTCACTCCCTCTCTCTCGCTGTCCATTTCACTCCCTCTCTCTCGCTGTCCATTTCACTCCCTCTCTCTCGCTGTCCATTTCACTCCCTCTCTCTCGCTGTCCATTTCACTCCCTCTCTCTCGCTGTCCATTTCACTCCCTCTCTCTCGCTCTCCATTTCACTCCCTCTCTCTCGCTGTCCATTTCACTCCCTCTCTCTCGCTCTCCATTTCACTCCCTCTCTCTCGCTGTCCATTTCACTCCCTCTCTCTCGCTGTCCATTTCACTCCCTCTCTCTCGCTCTCCATTTCACTCCCTCTCTCTCGCTGTCCATTTCACTCCATCTCTCTCGCTGTCCATTTCACTCCCTCTCTCTCGCTGTCCATTTCACTCCCTCTCTCTCGCTGTCCATTTCACTCCCTCTCTCTCGCTCTCCATTTCACTCCCTCTCTCTCGCTCTCCATTTCACTCCCTCTCTCTCGCTCTCCATTTCACTCCCTCTCTCTCGCTGTCCATTTCACTCCCTCTCTCTCGCTGTCCATTTCACTCCCTCTCTCTCGCTGTCCATTTCACTCCCTCTCTCTCGCTGTCCATTTCACTCCCTCTCTCTCGCTCTCCATTTCACTCCCTCTCTCTCGCTCTCCATTTCACTCCCTCTCTCTCGCTCTCCATTTCACTCCCTCTCTCTCGCTGTCCATTTCACTCCCTCTCTCTCGCTGTCCATTTCACTCCCTCTCTCTCGCTGTCCATTTCACTCCCTCTCTCTCGCTGTCCATTTCACTCCCTCTCTCTCGCTCTCCATTTCACTCCCTCTCTCTCGCTCTCCATTTCACTCCCTCTCTCTCGCTCTCCATTTCACTCCCTCTCTCTCGCCCTCCATTTCACTCCCTCTCTCTCGCTGTCCATTTCACTCCCTCTCTCTCGCTCTCCATTTCACTCCCTCTCTCTCGCTGTCCATTCACTCCCTCTCTTTCGCTGTCCATTTCACTCCCTTTCTCTCGCTGTCCATTTCACTCCCTCTCTCTCGCTGTCCATTTCACTCCCTCTCTCTCGCTCTCCATTCACTCCCTCTCTCTCGCTGTCCATTTCACTCCCTCTCTCTCGCTGTCCATTTCACTCCCTCTCTCTCGCTCTCCATTTCACTCCCTCTCTCTCGCTCTCCATTTCACTCCCTCTCTCTCGCTGTCCATTTCACTCCCTCTCTCTCGCTGTCCATTTCACTCCCTCTCTCTCGCTCTCCATTTCACTCCCTCTCTCTCGCTGTCCATTTCACTCCCTCTCTCTCGCTCTCCATTTCACTCCCTCTCTCTCGCTCTCCATTTCACTCCCTCTCTCTCGCTGTCCATTTCACTCCATCTCTCTCGCTGTCCATTTCACTCCCTCTCTCTCGCTGTCCATTTCACTCCCTCTCTCTCGCTGTCCATTTCACTCCCTCTCTCTCGCTCTCCATTTCACTCCCTCTCTCTCGCTCTCCATTTCACTCCCTCTCTCTCGCTCTCCATTTCACTCCCTCTCTCTCGCTGTCCATTTCACTCCCTCTCTCGCTGTCCATTTCACTCCCTCTCTCTCGCTGTCCATTTCACTCCCTCTCTCTCGCTCTCCATTTCACTCCCTCTCTCTCGCTCTCCATTTCAACTCCCTCTCTCTCGCTCTCCATTTCACTCCCTCTCTCCTCGCTGTCCATTTCACTCCCTCTCTCTCGCTGTCCATTTCACTCCCTCTCTCTCGCTGTCCATTTCACTCCCTCTCTCTCGCTGTCCATTTCACTCCCTCTCTCTCGCTCTCCATTTCACTCCCTCTCTCTCGCTCTCCATTTCACTCCCTCTCTCTCGCTCTCCATTTCACTCCCTCTCTCTCGCCCTCCATTTCACTCCCTCTCTCTCGCTGTCCATTTCACTCCCTCTCTCTCGCTCTCCATTTCACTCCCTCTCTCTCGCTGTCCATTTCACTCCCTCTCTTTCGCTGTCCATTTCACTCCCTTTCTCTCGCTGTCCATTTCACTCCCTCTCTCTCGCTGTCCATTTCACTCCCTCTCTCTCGCTCTCCATTTCACTCCCTCTCTCTCGCTGTCCATTTCACTCCCTCTCTCTCGCTGTCCATTTCACTCCCTCTCTCTCGCTCTCCATTTCACTCCCTCTCTCTCGCTCTCCATTTCACTCCCTCTCTCTCGCTCTCCATTTCACTCCCTCTCTCTCGCTCTCCATTTCACTCCCTCTCTCTCGCTGTCCATTTCACTCCCTCTCTCTCGCTCTCCATTTCACTCCCTCTCTCTCGCTCTCCATTTCACTCCCTCTCTCTCGCTCTCCATTTCACTCCCTCTCTCTCGCTGTCCATTTCACTCCCTCTCTCTCGCTGTCCATTTCACTGCCTCTCTCTCACTGTCCATTTCACTCCCTCTCTCTCGCTCTCCATTTCACTCCCTCTCTCTCGCTCTCCATTTCACTCCCTCTCTCTCGCTGTCCATTTCACTCCCTCTCTCTCGCTGTCCATTTCACTCCCTCTCTCTCGCTCTCCATTTCACTCCCTCTCTCTCGCTGTCCATTTCACTCCCTCTCTCTCGCTCTCCATTTCACTCCCTCTCTCTCGCTCTCCATTTCACTCCCTCTCTCTCGCTGGCCATTTCACTCCCTCTCTCTCGCTGTCCATTTCACTCCCTCTCTCTCGCTCTCCATTTCACTCCCTCTCTCTCGCTGTCCATTTCACTCCCTCTCTCTCGCTGTCCATTTCACTCCCTCTCTCTCGCTGTCCATTTCACTCCCTCTCTCTCGCTGTCCATTTCACTCCCTCTCTCTCGCTGTCCATTTCACTCCCTCTCTCTCGCTCTCCATTTCACTCCCTCTCTCTCGCTCTCCATTTCACTCCCTCTCTCTCGCTCTCCATTTCACTCCCTCTCTCTCGCTGTCCATTTCACTCCCTCTCTCTCGCTGTCCATTTCTCCAAACTCCTTCTTTGACTCAGTGCTGCTGCACTCGTTTCTCGTCCCTCCTAACCTGTCATCAGCATCGTCGTGGTGACAGCAGACCGATGTTAGCCTTTGCAGAGATCACATCGCAGGCTGTGGGGCAGTGACCAGGACAGGGATAGGATGCACACATGCAGGGACATGTGCACATATACACACTAGAATGCACAAACATACACACACACACACACACACACACAAATGCACACACACACACACACACATTGGCATTACACACTGACATGGACATGCATTATACACACATGGTTACTCCCTCACACACATACTGAGACTTAGGTGTCCACAAGACAGGAGAGATGTGATCAGGAGGACCAGAGTCACAAGACAGGAGAGATGTGATCAGCAGGACCAGAGTCACAAGACAGGAGAGATGTGATCAGCAGGTCCAGAGTCACAAGACAGGAGAGATGTGATCAGCAGGACTAGAGTCACAAGACAGGAGAGATGTGATCAGCAGGACCAGAGTCACAAGACAGGAGAGATGTGATCAGCAGGACTAGAGTCACAAGACAGGAGAGATGTGATCAGCAGGACCAGAGTCACAAGACAGGAGAGATGTGATCAGCAGGACTAGAGTCACAAGACAGGAGAGATGTGATCAGCAGGACCAGAGTCACAAGACAGGAGAGATGTGATCAGCAGATCTAGAGTCACAAGACAGGAGATATGTGATCAGCAGGACCAGAGTCACAAGACAGGAGAGATGTGATCAGCAGGACCAGAGTCACAAGACAGGAGATATGTGATCAGCAGGACCAGAGTGACAACACAGGAGAGATGTGATCAGCAGGTCCAGAGTCACAAGACAGGAGAGATGTGATCAGCAGGACCAGAGTCACAAGACAGGAGAGATGTGATCAGCAGGTCCAGAGTCACAAGACAGGAGAGATGTGATCAGCAGGACTAGAGTCACAAGACAGGAGAGATGTGATCAGCAGGACCAGAGTCACAAGACAGGAGAGATGTGATCAGCAGGACCAGAGTCACAAGACAGGAGAGATGTGATCAGCAGGACCAGAGTGACAAGACAGGAGAGATGTGATCAGCAGGTCCAGAGTCACAAGACAGGAGAGATGTGATCAGCAGGACCAGAGTCACAAGACAGGAGAGATGTGATCAGCAGGTCCAGAGTCACAAGACAGGAGAGATGTGATCAGCAGGACTAGAGTCACAAGACAGGAGAGATGTGATCAGCAGGACCAGAGTCACAAGACAGGAGAGATGTGATCAGCAGGACTAGAGTCACAAGACAGGAGAGATGTGATCAGCAGGACCAGAGTCACAAGACAGGAGAGATGTGATCAGCAGGACTAGAGTCACAAGACAGGAGAGATGTGATCAGCAGGACCAGAGTCACAAGACAGGAGAGATGTGATCAGCAGATCTAGAGTCACAAGACAGGAGATATGTGATCAGCAGGACCAGAGTCACAAGACAGGAGAGATGTGATCAGCAGGACCAGAGTCACAAGACAGGAGATATGTGATCAGCAGGACTAGAGTCACAAGACAGGAGAGATGTGATCAGCAGGACCAGAGTCACAAGACAGGAGAGATGTGATCAGCAGATCTAGAGTCACAAGACAGGAGAGATGTGATCAGCAGGACCAGAGTCACAAGACAGGATAGATGTGATCAGCAGGACCAGAGTCACAAGACAGGAGATATGTGATCAGCAGGACCAGAGTCACAAGACATGAGAGATGTGATCAGGAGGACCAGAGTCACAAGACAGGAGAGATGTGATCAGCAGGACCAGAGTCACAAGACAGGAGAGATGTGATCAGCAGGACTAGAGTCACAAGACAGGAGAGATGTGATCAGCAGGACCAGAGTCACAAGACAGGAGAGATGTGATCAGCAGATCTAGAGTCACAAGACAGGAGATATGTGATCAGCAGGACCAGAGTCACAAGACAGGAGAGATGTGATCAGCAGGACCAGAGTCACAAGACAGGAGATATGTGATCAGCAGGACCAGAGTGACAAGACAGGAGAGATGTGATCAGCAGGTCCAGAGTCACAAGACAGGAGAGATGTGATCAGCAGGACCAGAGTCACAAGACAGGAGAGATGTGATCAGCAGGTCCAGAGTCACAAGACAGGAGAGATGTGATCAGCAGGACTAGAGTCACAAGACAGGAGAGATGTGATCAGCAGGACCAGAGTCACAAGACAGGAGAGATGTGATCAGCAGGACCAGAGTCACAAGACAGGAGAGATGTGATCAGCAGGACCAGAGTGACAAGACAGGAGAGATGTGATCAGCAGGTCCAGAGTCACAAGACAGGAGAGATGTGATCAGCAGGACCAGAGTCACAAGACAGGAGAGATGTGATCAGCAGGTCCAGAGTCACAAGACAGGAGAGATGTGATCAGCAGGACTAGAGTCACAAGACAGGAGAGATGTGATCAGCAGGACCAGAGTCACAAGACAGGAGAGATGTGATCAGCAGGACTAGAGTCACAAGACAGGAGAGATGTGATCAGCAGGACCAGAGTCACAAGACAGGAGAGATGTGATCAGCAGGACTAGAGTCACAAGACAGGAGAGATGTGATCAGCAGGACCAGAGTCACAAGACAGGAGAGATGTGATCAGCAGATCTAGAGTCACAAGACAGGAGATATGTGATCAGCAGGACCAGAGTCACAAGACAGGAGAGATGTGATCAGCAGGACCAGAGTCACAAGACAGGAGATATGTGATCAGCAGGACTAGAGTCACAAGACAGGAGAGATGTGATCAGCAGGACCAGAGTCACAAGACAGGAGAGATGTGATCAGCAGATCTAGAGTCACAAGACAGGAGAGATGTGATCAGCAGGACCAGAGTCACAAGACAGGAGAGATGTGATCAGCAGGACCAGAGTCACAAGACAGGAGATATGTGATCAGCAGGACCAGAGTCACAAGACATGAGAGATGTGATCAGGAGGACCAGAGTCACAAGACAGGAGAGATGTGATCAGCAGGACTAGAGTCAACAGAAACAACACAGTCCTGGAGTAGCATTTATTAGCAGACATGTCACCTGTGATACAAGTCAGTATTCGACGCCCATCCATGTTTGAGGACGTCGGGAGACGACGTGGAAACCAGCCACTAGGGGCACCAGTGAGCACAATTAGGTTTCGGTTTTGCAAAGATGTTGGGGATGACGGATGGGCTTAAGCATCTGCCTCTGATTCCAAAGGTTGCAAATTTGAATTCAGTGATAGAAAGTTTTTTTTAAAGATTTTTGTTGTAACCCTATCCCAAATGTTATCCCTAACCTTAAAAATCCAGAGTTAATGCCTAAACTTAACCTTTCCACTTACAAATTTGAGTTATGCTACAACCTCGAAATGTAACGTTTAATTCTGATGTGAGACTGTGAGAGCTAGTTGTTCATTAGAGTACAATCAACATACACATCAAACCAAGGGACGTCTCTCACACACACACACACACACACACACACACACACACACACACACACACACACACACACACACACACACACACACACACACACACACACACACACACACACACACACACACACACACACACACACTGTCAACACTAATTTACATTATATTAATACAGATTCCATGTCAAAGCAATAACCTCACTGACCCCATAGGGTTCTATACAGCCCAGAATAATGGCATCAACTTAAACTAAGGGCGAATATACATATGAAAATAACTCTTCACAGTCGCCTGTCATCATCGCCATCATTCCAACAGAGAGATTTGCATGCGTGTGATCTATTAACACAGATCCACATACTTTATCCCCCCCACTGTTAACCCCACTATAATAATGCATATGAATCCCAATCCTAGGAGGGGGGCCAGAGCGACCAGTAACAATTGATTTATAGTCAAGTGTCTGTACCGTCTGATGCATGGCGTCTAGACAACATTTGTGCCCTGCGTCCGAGGGGTGATTGTCCTATGCAAATGAGACTAGGGTAACATCCCAGCCAGCCCCATCCCATCGCATGTGGATCATGTGTCTGGGAGAAGGGAACAAACGAGGTGACTCTGTCTTGACAGTTGATATCTATCCTCTTTATGTGTGTGTGTGTGTGTGTGTGTGTGTGTGAACCATTGTTCAACGTCACCTTCAGGGCAAGCTATGCAATGGGGTGTATTGTGTCAGAGGGGATGTATAGAGGAATAATACCATGTGCCATTTCTTATGTGACCCTGATACTTGGTCTATTTTGAGCCCTGAAATTGTCTATGCAATATTTACCAGGTCAAACCCACAGAATGTTTTCAAAGTGGAAGCTGAGTGAGTGAATCATTCTATATTTAATACCGGACACGAAACACTATCCACAGCTCAGAGTCCGTATAGGTTATCTGAAACCAGGTCACTATGAGGTCACTGACTTACACAATGGTTAGCGTTAGCGGTTAGCCCTCAAAAACTCTCCTTACCTCCAAATACGGCATCCATTTTCTTTTCTTTTAGCCTCTCTGTCCAAATGCCCCCTTTAATTATGAAAAGCAGGCGAGGGGTGGTGTTGGGGAGGGATTGGAGGGTAGAAGGGGACATTAGGCGAGGAGGAGAAGAGGGACCGAGAAATAGATGGACGGGGCGGTGGGAGGGGGTCTTGACAACCCAGGGCATGAATCGTGTAAATGGATTTCAAAGCAGATGACCTGCTAGCTGATCTCATGATCTGTGCCTCGCAGTCCTCTGCTCACCAAACAAACTCTCCCTTCTTTCTCCTTCTCAGAGCTTTCTCACTCTGGCTCTCTTTCTCTCTCTCTCTCTCTCTCTCTCTCTCTCTCTCTCTCTCTCTCTCTCTCTCTCTCTCTCTCTCTCTCTCTCGTCTATCTCTCTGCCCCTTTCTCTCACAGGGCTTGAGGAATCACACTCTCTCACATGACATAGCCCGAGGTACTATCATAGGATATGTCCAGAGGTCCATACTGACCTTTGACCCTAGCTGTCTGGGAGAGAAGGGGCCCAGTGCTCTGCCTGAACACAAGGAGCGAGGGAGAGCGGAGGGAGAGGAGGGGGCCTCACGGAGCAGTTTTGTAAGGAGAGGCCCAGTGACTGACAGGTCATTTTTCACCCTTTCGCCCGCTTTTTTTTAATGCAGCAATTTTATCTTGCAAAGTAACGCCTTGGCAACCATGAAAGTGTAGATTCAATGTGCAGGGAGCCATTTTTAAGGGGATGACCCATTGCCATTCTATTCCACTGAAGGTATTCTCAGGGATTTGATGGCGTGGCTCCATTTTCAAATCTATTGGAAGAAAAATAAATATTAAGTCTAAGGATTTGTAGACATTTTGGGCTGCTGCTGCTGTTACTGAACAGAATTCAAACCTTTTGAGTACATGTTTGTTGATGAGAACGTATGTTTCAGAGAGTGTGTGTGTGTTTGCGTGTTTGCAAACCCTAACACACACAGACACTCTCACTCTAGCCACCACTATCCTTCCTCTTGTCGTAGCTGGCTGTGTATCAAAGCAGGGGTAGGAGGCGCAGTCCAAGTTTAAATTGAATTTCATGCTGGATTAGTGGGGCTCATCTGAATTGCATGTGAGACGCCCCTAATGGTGGGCTCATCTTCTCACTCCTGAGGATCGGCTGGAAGATCTTGCAGTGTGTGTGCGTGTGTGTGTGTGTGTGTGTGTGTGTGTGTATGTGTGTGTCTACATCAATTAGAACAATAAGCCTGGTGACACATACCAGAGGAGAAACCAGTTGTTTTCTTGGCCTCTCCCTGGAGTGCTGACACTATCTCAGAGTCATCTCATTGGAGGAGAGAACCTTATAGTTCCAAGCTCTCCATATCAGCAGGACGAAGTAGAAACCTGGTTACTGATATATTAACATGCTATCACATCTACTCTGTTACTACATGTTTATACAAATGTTATGTAATGTATTATAATGTAATGTATTGAAATGTATTATAATGTAATAAAATGTATTGATATGTATTGTGATGTAATAAAATGTGTTGATATGCATTGTAATGTAATGAAATGTAAGGATATGTAGTGTAATGTAATGTATTGATATGTATTGATATGTATTGTAATGTAATAACATTTATTGATATGTATTGTGAAGTAATGTATTGATATGTATTGTAATGTAATGAAATGTATTGATATGTATTGATATGTATTGTAATGTATTGTAATGTAATAACATTTATTGATATGTATTGTGATGTAATGTATTGATATGTATTGATATGTATTGTAATGTAATGAAATGTAAGGATATGTATTGTGATGTAATGTATTGATATGTATTGATATGTATTGTAATGTAATGAAATGTAAGGATATGTATTGTGATGTAATGTATTGATATGTATTGATATGTATTGTAATGTAATGAAATGTATTGATATGTATTGATATGTATTGATATGTATTGTAATGTAATGAAATGTATTGATATGTATTGTGATGTAATGTATTGATATGTATTGATATGTATTGATATGTATTGATATGTATTGTAATGTAATGAAATGTATTGATATGTATTGTGATGTAATGTATTGATATGTATTGATATGTACTGTAATGTAATGAAATGTATTGATATGTATTGTGATGTAATGAAATGTATTGATATGTATTGTGATGTAATGTATTGATATGTATTGATATGTACTGTAATGTAATGAAATGTATTGATATGTATTGTGATGTAATGTATTGATATGTATCGATATGTATTGTAATGTAATGAAATGTAAGGATATGTATTGTGATGTAATGTATTGATATGTATTGTAATGTAATGAAATGTAAGGATATGTATTGTGATGTAATGTATTGATATGTATTGTAATGTAATGAAATGTAAGGATATGTATTGTAATGTAATGTATTGATATGTATTGATATGTATTTGATATGTGGTTATATCCTTCCTGTTTGGCCCTGTCCGGGGGTGTCCTCGGATGGGTCCACAGTGTCTCCTGACCCCTCCTGTCTCAGCCTCCAGTATTTATGCTGCAGTAGTTTATGTGTCAGGGGGCTAGGGTCAGTTTGTTATATCTGGATTACTTCTCCTGTCCTATTCGGTGTCCTATGTGAATCTAAGTGTGCATTCTCTAATTCTCTCCTCTCTCTCGGAGGACCTGAGCCCTAGGACCATGCCCCAGGATTACCTGACATGATGACTCCTTGCTGTCCCCAGTCCACCTGGCCGTGCTGCTGCTCCAGTTTCAACTGTTCTGCCTTCTTATTATTCGAACATGCTGATCATTTATGAACATTTGAACATCTTGGCCATGTTCTGTTTTAATCTCCACCCGGCTCAGCCAGAAGAGGACTGGACACCCCACATATGCTCTCTCTAATTCTCTCTTTTTGTTTCTTTTTTTCTCTCGGAGGACCTGAGCCCTAGGACCATGCCCCAGGACTACCTGACATGATGACTCCTTGCTGTCCCCAGTCCATCTGACTGTGCTGCTGCTCCAGTTTCAACTGTTCTGCCTTATTATTATACGACCATGCTGGTCATTTATGAACATTTGAACATCTTGGCCATGTTCTGTTATATTCTCCACCCGGCACAGCCAGAAGAGGACTGGCCACCCCACATAGCCTGGTTCCTCTCTAGGTTTCTTCCTAGGTTTTGGCCTTTCTAGGGAGTTTTTCCTAGCCACCGTGCTTCTACACCTGCATTGCTTGCTGTTTGGGGTTTTAGGCTGGGTTTCTGTACAGCACTTTGAGATATCAGCTGATGTACGAAGGGCTATATAAATACATTTGATTTGATTTGATTTGATTTATTGTAATGTAATGAAATGTAAGGATATGTATTGATATGTATTGTAATGTAATGTAATGTCATGTATTGTAATGAAGTGTAAGGAAATGTACTGTAATGTAATGAAATGTAATCTTATGAAATGTAATGTTCAGTATGTCATGACACATTTTGTTACATTACAGAGCTTTATCTCAAGCTAAATGTATTGCACTGCATACTGTAGCAGGTTAATTACCATGTGTCTTCGTGGCAGTAGCCATGTGTGGGTAACATCACCGGGGAACTCAAGCCAGGGAAAAAATACCATATTACAACCTGTGTTGTGATAATTGTGTTGTTTGCTCTATAACCTGTTAGTTAATATGCCTTGACACAGGATATAGTCCTAAAGGACAAGACAATAAGAAGAAAAAAATGGCAAAATAAACTCAACCACACGTTTGTTTCATAAAAAAAAACTGAGAACGACATCTGTCCGGTGAAGTTCACAAAGCATACTGCATGTAACAACAAGCTACATGACCTACTGCATGTAACAAACAGCTACATGACCTACTGCATGTAACAACAAGCTACATGACCTACTGCATGTAACAACAAGCTACATGACCTACTGCATGTAACAACCAGCTACATGACCTACTGCATGTAACAAACAGTTACATGACCTACTGCATGTAACAAATAGCTACATGACCTACTGCGTGTAACAAACAGCTACATGACCTACTGCATGTAACAAACAGCTACATGACCTACTGCATGTAACAAACAGTTACATGACCTACTGCATGTAACAAACAGCTACATGACCTACTGCATGTAACAAACAGCTACATGACCTACTGCATGTAACAAACAGCTACATGACCTACTGCATGTAACAAACAGCTAGTTACTGCCAGTGTGTGTGTGTGTGTGTGTGTGTGTGTGTGTGTGTGTGTGTGTGTGTGTGTGTGTGTGTGTATGTGTGTGTGTGTGTGTGTGTCTGTGTGTGTGCGCAAGTAGAAAAAAACATGTTGACTCACCCTACTCTTTCATGTTGCCTAAACGATCATACAGTTTTTGTAGTCCTAGGATACCTACTATAGCTAAAATGCTTGCTCGCTAGCCTAACTTCCTTTCATGGTTAACGATAAGCCAGGCCAGCTAATTAACAATAGCCTAACGTTACTACATCTAGCTACAAGTTGAACTTCCATCCTCTCAGGCCAGGGGCACAATGTATGAATGTATGGTTGGATCAGAATCATTGTTATAATCATTGGCCAGTAAGGACAATTAAGTAAAACCACAAGTCCAAATCCCTATCTCTATCCATGACTAATTTAGGAAAGGGCAGATTTTAGCTAGCCAATGAGCCACCGGAGGACAACGACACAACGATGTGCAACAATTAAAGTTTTCTGTCAATGATGTTTGGCTTCTAACATGATGTGATTGGTGTGAAGCCAAATCCAAACTGGCTTCCCTTGACCCTTTTTTTTGTACACCAGGACCGTTCACAGCTGAGCTCACTCAGTTTAGCTCAACGCTGATTGGATATTATTTTATTTTAAAAAATATCAAGAGAGGCCAAATGCTCGCTGGCTTCCCTTGCATTCAATGCTACGGACGGCAACAATGTCATACTCTTTTTGATCAGGCAGCATAAGCCTGGCTTCCCTTGGCATCCATGAGTACACGCCACTGCCGTATGGTCAAACACATATACCAAAATAGACTGACACTCATACACTTCTCTACAACACACAGCCTAGTCATAACCCACAGGGAATACGCTCTCCCGTTAACCTTTCCCTTCCTGTGTTACTCTCCCCTCCGTCTCAATCCCTCCATTCCCTGCCCATGTTTGATGAGGTCCATGCTGCCGTGCCTCTCTGTGCCGGGGCTCTGTCTGTCTGTCTGTCCTCTACCATGTGTTCCCTTTAAAACTGTTGGGGCCAACCAGAGACCACAGGGAGCAGGGCCTGGAGGCCTGGAGGTCTGGGGGCCTAGGGGTTCTGGGCATGGACTGAGGCGGAGCAGAGGGCTGCAGTGTCGGGGTTGAGAGGAGCTGTGCAGGCCCCTCCCTCCCTCGTGATCTGAATGACATGGATGAATAACAGAGATGTGTGGTGGTACAGGCTGCCCTGCTGCTGACCTCACTGCTGCTGCTCTGGCCTGGCCAGGCCTGGAGACTGGGTGTGTGTGTGTGTGTGTGTGTGTGTGTGTGTGTGTGTGTGTGTGTGTGTGTGTGTGTGTGTGTGTGTGTGGCTGATCAGACAGCTACTGCTGAGAAGAGGACACAGCAGAGGTTAGTGTACATATCTAGGCGACAGATGACCCTGGGCAGAGGATTTTAGCTGAACTACATACTTTATCCTTAAGCCCATCCCTGCGTATAGAATGAGCTGGGTAAGGTTTCCTTAGCACCCCAGCAGGCAGAATTAGAAAAAAGCTGTTAAAATGACACCCACATTTTCTAGGTGTAATGCATACTGTAGGTAATATTGGCACTGGGAAAATGTAACAACCCCCCCCCCCCCCCCCCCGCTCAATATTCAGAACAGGTCGATTCGTCACCCTCAATAATTTCTCGAAATTCAAGAAAGTCATTTGGACGCACTGCGCCTCCTCCGCTCATTCGAGCGTCTGTTCTCCCCCCTCCCTCCCCCTCCCTCACTCAATTCAGTGTGGTTCTCAGCAGCCTCAGCCAAGCCGGCACTTGCCTCTCAGTCAGGCCGGCCTCATTCCATTTCAGATACACATCTATCTCTGGAATGGAAATGCACCCCTCTGGTGTGGTGGCCGTCTCTCTCCCCTCACTGAAAGAAAAGCTTTTGCAAACACAACTTCTACCTCTTTTCATAGTTTGACTCCAGCGAGCAACAAGCACGTATCAAACACAACTTCTACCTCTTTTCATAGCTTGACTCCAGCGAGCAACAAGCACGTATCAAACACAACTTCTACCTCTTTTCATAGCTTGACTCCAGCGAGCAACAAGCACGTATCAAACACAAAGTTCATAAGGATTTCTCGTTGTAAAAAAAATGAAAGTTTGTCTTAGTGACCAATGACCATGCATTGCATTGCATGAACCAAAACAAGCTAAACAGGCAGGATCTCTCAATGCTGTGCATAATCGCATATAATGCTGCACTGTGCAAGGTGTGCACCATTGAAAAAGCACAGCTGCTAGCGTCGCAATTGTTGAAGTTGAACTCTTTAGCGTCTCCGCCACCTTTCACCACAGATGAGGAAGTGCGACGCTGGCGGATGCGGTGGATTGAGACACATCCAATGCAAAACAAAAACACATCTCTAGCTTAGACTGCCGGATTCTGATGGGGATTTTTGAAACTTAGATTGACGCACCCGGTGCATCTCTAGGGGGTTATAACTCACCGTTTAAAGAAAGCTACAATAACAATGGGCCTATTAGTGACCCCGTGTTTACCTGGCTCAACAAAACAAGCTAGTTAAACATATTCAAATCTTAAAACAATCATGTAGTCCTAGTTAAATGTAGTCCTAGTTAAATGTAATCCTAGTTAAATGTAATCCTAGTTAAATGTAGTCCTAGTTAAATGTAGTCCTAGTTAAATGTAATCCTAGTTAAATGTAGTCCTAGTTAAATGTAATCCTAGTTAAATGTAGTCCTAGTTAAATGTAGTCCTAGTTAAATGTAGTCCTAGTTAAATGTAGTCCTAGTTAAATGTAGTCCTAGTTAAATGTAGTCCTAGTTAAATGTGTCTCTGTCTGGCTCACGGAATATGTCCATGTCTGCTGTCATAGGGTGTGAGAGAGGCAAGCAGCCGTAGGGAGAGAGGTGTCAGTGCAGCTAGGGGCAGCGGCAGTCCTGGTGTAGAGGAGTGAGAGGAGACTTATTCTCAAATAGTGAAGATAAAAAATGTGTATATTGTGCTGATGTATGAAGGTGGCAAATTGGCCAGGGCTATTTCTGTCATGAATAAACATGTCTACTGATTATCCTTGAGCTCTCGAGATTTGGACACACCTACTCTCTCATGGGATTTTCTTTATTTTCACATTGTAGAATAATAGTGAAGACTTCAAAACTATGAAATAACACACATGGAATCATGTAGTAACCAAAGAAGTGTTAAACACTTCAAAATATATTTTAGATTCTTCAAAGTAGCCACCCTTTGCCTTTTGTTTTGCACTCTCATTCTCTCAACCAGCTTCATGAGGAATGATTTTCCAACAGTCTTGAAGGAGTTCCCACATGTGGTGAGCGCTGGCTGCTTTTCCGTCACTCTGCGGTCCAACTCATCCCAAACCATCTCAATTGGATTGAGGTCAGGTGATTGTGATGGCCAGGTCATCTTATGCAGCACTCCATCACTCTCCTTCTTGGTCAAATAGACCTTACCCAGCTTGGAGGTGTGTTTTGGGTCATTGTCCTGTTGAAAAACAAATGATAGTCCCACTAAGCGCAAACCAGATTGGATGGTGTATCACTGCAGAATGCTGGTCAAGTGTGCCTTGAATTCTAAATGAATCACTGACATTGTCACCAGCAAAGCATCCCCACACCATCAC
This sequence comes from Oncorhynchus kisutch, assembly GCF_002021735.2. Classification (NCBI taxonomy): domain Eukaryota; kingdom Metazoa; phylum Chordata; class Actinopteri; order Salmoniformes; family Salmonidae; genus Oncorhynchus; species Oncorhynchus kisutch. Next base: position 49,036,615 of record NC_034193.2, read on the forward strand.
ACCTCCTCCTCCATGCTTCACGGTGGGAACCAAAGCTGGTTGAGAGAATGCCAAGATTGTTATTATTATAAGCTGTTATGAAAGCAAAGGGTGGTTACTTTGAAGAAACTCAAATATAAAATATTATATTTGTTTTACACTTTTTTTGGTGTTATTTCATAGTTTTGATGTCTTCACTATTATTCTACAATGTATTAAATAGTAAATATTAAAGAAAAACACTTGAATGAGTAGGTGTGTCCAAACTTTAGACCGGTACCGTATACATCCCAGTGCATAATGACGGGAACACCAGCAACAATATTATGCAAATGCACAGTCATTAAACTTGGCATGGAAGCGGTTAAGTTAGGGGAAACAAAAAGGCAGCATATTGCCGGTGGTTTGTGCCAAGTTTCACGTTGTGTCCTCTTACCAGGTCCTCGTTACACGCCTGGCAATGTGGCGCCCACCGGGGGAGCGAGAGGGCTGAGGGCTGACACCACCAACATATGCAGCAACACCTGATCGCCATGCCCTCGTTGGCCCTGGCATACACACAGGACAGTGCCAGTACATGCGCACACACAAAGACAAAAGTATGCCCAGATATACACTGTCACACACAGTGACACGTTTAAACACACAAACTGTCACAAACAGACATTTAACCATATATATGGTCATGCACGTACACTACACTTACCACACCGGCATTCTGTACTGTACACGCACACACATACTCCAAACATTTCCCCACACAAACCACTGGGGATTCATTTCCAGCTCAGTCAGAGTGTGTGTGTGTGTGTGCCAGCACGGGCTGGCTGGCGATGCCAGTCGCCCGTGGTGCTCCACACGCTGGCACGCTGTGCCAACAAACAGAGCTGATGCCCTCCATTTGCACTGTCACATATATCAAACGCATGCTGCTATCGCTTAGCCTGCACTGACTCCAACCCTGGCAGCATCCCAAATAGCCCCCTATTCCCTACATGGTGCACTTGTTTTGACCACGGCCTACATGGTTCTTGTCAAAAGAAGTGCACTAGTTAGGGAATAGGGTGCCATTTGGGATGTATTACCCAGTCTCACTGGGGGGGACTACTGTATGGTACCAATATGGCATCAGTCACTGTAGTAGTTTAGTCTCGTAGAGGACTGATTGATTGGTTGAGAAATGAGCAATGATTGATGGACTGGCAGGGGGAATGTTGGTTTGGATGACTGATGGACTGGGATCTGACATCTGAGACTTCCCTCTCCCTAAAACACATTGAGCAGCATCATTCTTAACCATTGAGTAGAGGGAATAGAAGAATAGCTAGACATTGACATTGTCTGGCTCTTTTTCAATGGGGGCTCACCGCTGTTCCACCCTCATGTCCTCCTCTCTCTCCCTTCCTCCGCTGAACCAGCCGTGACCCTCCAGGTGTCCCTCTTTAAATGCTCCCCCCCAACCCCCAAGACGTACCATCTTTAAATATCCCACCCCCCACCTTCAGAGCCTCTCCAGCTGACAATCTGTCACCACGGTGACCTCCAGCCCCAGGAACCCTGGGTAGTGGGCCCTCGGCCCCCTCAATAAAGGTCAGGGTCACTAATAGACTGGGAGCTTTCTAGGAGCTTTCTTTGTGGCTCACCTATAGAAGAACAAACTCTCCCTAACCCTGCATCTCTCCCCCCTCTCTCTATCTCTATCTCTCTACCCTAACCTAGGCTATTCAAATCAAAATGGGAGCTTTGAATTGTGAACCCCTCCCACCTCCACTCCTCCTCCATCTTCTTGGTCTGATCTCCTCAACTCTTAGCCCAAAGAGGTGCGCCAGTGTGGGGCTAAAAGCTCCTAATGTGGCTTTGCATTCACAGAGAATAGGGGGCTGTTTTTAACCCCTGTTTACATGACCACATCCATTTGCCATGAGTCTCTCTCTCTCTCTCTCTCTTTCTCTCTTTGTCTTTCTCTCTCTCTCTCTCTCTCTCTCTCTCTCTCTCTCTTTTGTGCTGGGATATGAATGCATTTTCCTAGTTGATAATTACCACTCTTGCTCTCTTCCACACACACACACACACACACACACACACACACACACACACACACACACACACACGGACGGACGGACGGACGGACGGACGGACGGACGGACAGACAGACAGACAGACAGACAGACAGACAGACAGACAGACAGACAGACAGACAGACAGACAGACAGACAGACAGACTTGTTTCCTGCCTTAAGAAAAGCAATGGAAGCTATTTGTGAGAGCGAAACTATATGTGCAGTAAAACGGGTGAATGAAATGAATGCATTTAGGCCTACTACAGCTGGGCATTTAGCTACAGAGCTAATTACATGGCACAGCTCTCTGTCTATACTGTAAAAAGACGTGATAATTCATGAAGGCTGATCTCTGGTATTACAGTGTCCACGTTTAGTCATGGTGGACACGTCCTTCATTCCCTCCTCATCACCCATAACTCCTCACTAACTCTGCCCCAACTGTGTTCAGCCCCTTTGGCCTGACGTCCAAAATAGGACAAGTGACAAACAGATAGTTAGTTAAATGAATGGGAATCGACAACAAATGACTCGAAGACCGTCCGTCTCCATTTTTGTCGGTTGGAGGTGATTTACGATGGGAAGCGCACATGTTCCGTTTATAACACCCTTCAAAAGCCAGGATGTTTTGAAACTCAAGGCACATCGGGTTGCTTCAGCATATCTGTGTGAACATAATTACAAGCACTTAGGAAAGACTCATCTCAGTTTAGGAGCATGGCGGCACAAGGGGCCATTTTGGTCATTTATTTCTGGACTGTGCTGGCTCTGTATACTGGAGCCTCATTGGTTGAAGGCAAGGTTCAGCCAATCATATGGCGGTATCTCACCGACAAAACAAGGACATTTATTTTGAAACAAACAACAAACATATAATCTGTCATCAAAAAAGTAATTTCTCAACATCTTAAAACATAATGCCATGTTATCAGGTAATTATAACAGTGTAGCATTACCACCAGAAAGGCCTACAGTACGAGGGTCAAAACCATAGAATTAGGAATTAGAATAATGTAACAGGACTATGGGCAAAACGCTGTCAAAAAAGCAGATGGGCTCTTAAAGATTGAAGAGTCTATTTTACCTTCTATAAAAAACAGACATAGTATAGCTGATATATAACTAATATGACAGCATAGATGATACATAACTACAACGGTTGAATGTCACTATTTCTGACATATTCTAATGAGAGTTAATAATCCTGTCATATCAGCCAATAATAGCTTGATTATACTACACAGTCTGGCGCGAGGAGACAACGCTCTGTGTATAATCATCCAGGAAGATGCAGGCTGGTGTATAGTCAGTCATGTATTGTTCCTGGATGCCACTGAGGTCTGTGTGGCTTGTTAGGGCCCCCAATGAGGCCCCTGAAGATTAAAGAAGAGATGGAAATGAATGGGTAAGTCAGGGGCTCCGGGGCTCGAGGTGGAGGAACGAGAGATCCAGGGGCGAGAATAGACATGCCAAACGACACTGTGGGCGCTACCGCCTCCTTCTCACCTTTTGACCTCTCAGCAGGCTACCTCCTTTGATTCCCCTCTCCTCCTTTTCTTCATTTTCCCTCCTTTTCTCATCCCTACATAAGAGACCCCCCTCCTCGCATGATATGGATGTTTCATCTTCTTTGCATATCAAGCCCCTCCCCCTTTCTTTTCCCATGCTCTCTAATAAGAGGTTTCTTTTCTTTCATTTCCTTCTCTCATCCCTCGCCTCTTCTTACATCTGTTGTCCTTTGCTTATTTACTTTCCATCAGGGCTGCACTACTAATTGATGGGGTTTCATTGAAGGTAGTAGGTGTTGTATGCATGTCTGGCAGAAAGGCCCTATTGCATTGATATTCTCCCCCAGGCAGAGAAGGAGAGGGGTGACCCTGCTTAGACGGAGTGACAGTGTTCGTCATGCATAGCATCTGTAAAGTGGAGGGAGTGGGAGGGAGGAGGGTGAATGTCACTTCCAAGTGTCTCCTCAGCACTCTCTTCTAATGAGAGATGGGTTCCCGAGCCAGCCAAAGGGAGCATGGAAATGCCCTCCCTCCTCCTCTCCTCCTCATTCCCTTTCTCTTTCCCTCCATCCATCCATCCCTCCCTCCCTCCACCCCCATAGATCTCCAATCCTCCATGGACCTGACAGTTCCATCCTCCGTCTCTCTCTCTCTCTCTCCACCTGGGCTCATTTTCCTCCACAAAGGCAATAACAATCTCACACCGTTACTGCAATCACACCACAAGGTCCTCCACTTCCACTACTCTGAGACCCTGAGTGTCAGTCTAGTTAAAATGCCCCCCAATCACTATGTCTGGCTACCAGGGTTTCGCTAGCTAGCCAACCCTCCTCTCCTCCGTTTCCCCCGTTCCATCCATTCCGACTGAAGGCAAAGGTGAGGAGGAGAGATCTCCCAGGACCCTCTGCAACATGCCCCATCTGTCAACCAGGCCGCCGCTCCTCTCGGCTCCCGGGCCACTGATTTACATTTACGGCAAGAATTTATGGGCTGCCCGCGCTGAAACGAGTCGCAGCAGCAAGAATCTCCGCCACCGAGGAGAGAGCGAGGGGGAATTATTCAAAGCAGTGATTATTTTAGGAAGCCCATTACCCATGAACACCTGATCAGGGGTGTCACCCATGACTTTGCCCCATCCTCCATGATGGAGAGGGCCCTGGATGGAGAGCGCTGCCCGTGCTCCTTATTTTACCTGGCTTGCATAAAGTGGAATTCTCCCAGGCAGCGGGAGAGCCTACTACAGCTAAATTAGGCCCGGGACAGGGAAGGGAGAGAGGAGAGAGTACTGTATGCAGGTAGTTATGTAGCATATGTATGCACAAGGGATTGAGATGAGGGAGATTTGATCAAATTCATGATCAATCTTATGGTGGTTGAGATGTAGATGTTAGCCTGCTGAATCGTAAAAATATATTGCATTTTGTATGTTAATATTAGGTATTTTGTGATAATATTTGTTGGCCTGCTGGTTTAAAGTGGTTGAAAATAACAAAATAAATGCCCCAACAGGCCTCCTACGAAGAGATTTAAACATCATCCTGTTACACCAAAGATAAGGATCATTATCAATCTATTACTCACCCATTTTCTGCATTTCACATACCAAGGTTTCTTACCAAGAAGGTTACTTACCAAGAAGGTTACTTACCAAGAAGAATACTTACCCAGAAGAATCCTTACCAAGAAGGTTACTTATCAAGAAGAATACTGACCAAGAAGAATACTGACCAAGAAGAATACTGACCAAGAAGGTTACTTACCAAGAAGGTTACTTATCAAGAAGGTTACTTACCAAGAAGAATACTGACCAAGAAGGTTACTTACCAAGAAGAATACTGACCAAGAAGAATACTGACCAAGAAGGTTACTTATCAAGAAGAATACTGACCAAGAAGGTTACTTATCAAGAAGGTTACTTACCAAGAAGAATACTGACCAAGAAGGTTACTTATCAAGAAGAATACTGACCAAGAAGAATACTGACCAAGAAGAATACTGACCAAGAAGGTTACTTACCAAGAAGGTTACTTATCAAGAAGGTTACTTACCAAGAAGAATACTGACCAAGAAGGTTACTTACCAAGAAGAATACTGACCAAGAAGGTTACTTACCAAGAAGGTTACTTACCAAGAAGGTTACTTACCCATAAGAATACTGACCAAGAAGGTTACTTACCAAGAAGGTTACTTACCAAGAAGGTTACTTACCCAGAAGAATACTTACCCAGAAGAATCCTTACCAAGAAGGTTACTTATCAAGAAGGTTACTTACCAAGAAGGTTACTTACCAAGAAGAATACTTACCAAGAAGGTTACTTACCAAGAAGAATACTGACCAAGAAGAATACTTACCAATAAGGTTAATTATCAAGGTTACTTACCAAGAAGGTTATTTACCAAGAAGGTTATTTACCAAAAAGGTTATTTACCAAAAAGTTTACCATAGCCAAGGTATCTGAGACGAAATTGACGCTCATGTTACAGCCTGGTCTCATAGACTAGACGTAACATAGTAAAGATACATCCGGGACACTCAAATTAGTATGATATGTTACGTTTGGTATGGTTAAAACAGAAGGTTACTTAAGTCAAAGGTAGGGTGGTTTGTCGGGGTGGATCGGTTTGAGTCTAACAAGAGCGTCTAGCAACCCAAAGGTTGCGTGTTAGAATCTCATCACGGACAACTTTAGTATTTTAGCTAATTAGTAACTTTGCAAAGACTTACCACTTTTTAGCTACTTTGCAACTACTTAGGATGTTAACGAATACTTCGTATAACCCTAATCCTAACCCTAACTCTTTAACCTTAAGCCTAACCTTAACCCTAACCTCTAGCCTAGCTAATATTAGCCACCTAGCTAACAGTAGCATAAGCTACCTAGCCACCTAGCTAACATTAGCCACAACAAATTAGAAATCGTAACATACAGTATCATACCTTCTGCATATTCATAACATATCATCCATTTGCACATTTTTTTACATGAGTACAAATTACAATTTGTAACAAAGTGTTCGAAATGCAATTTGTAACATATCATACGAAATGGATCATGGACATCCACAAATTAATACATACCATACAAAACATAACATATCATCCTAATTGGATGATGTACTTTTACTATGTTACGTCTACCCCTGATTCCAGGTTGCATACCGTAGCATAAAAAACAGAGGTTAACCCACCCCTTTAGTCTTCATCTCCCTCCTTTTGCTCTCCTCCTCTCCTCCTCTCCTCCTCGTCTTAGTTCATTATCAACTGGCCCCCAGGAACGACCTGATTTTAATTCCACACTTTGTTCAATTGCCCTACATGAGGAACTTTCCATCCCGAATGGGGACACTTGATTATAATGTACCACTATGCTTATTTTATTTAATGCCCAAAACAGGAGATAATTGTAAAAAAAATCTAGGGCAACTAATCATCAGATTTTTTTCATATTTTTTTCCTTCTTTACTTTCTTTAATATGTATCCGTTTTCTTTTATATTTTTCTCTCACATTGTACAGGGCAACAGCTGGAAGTGTAACGCGTCGAGCGAGAGAGTGGTGTCAAAGAGCCATTTGAGGCTGGTAATTGGCCTTTAGCGATTAGCGCCCTTTGATGATGGCGAGCTCACAGCTGTAGCACCGAACTCTCAGCAGGGGACGAGTGGAGTGGGTGACCTTAAAGGGGTCAGTAAGGGTCCCCATAACTGCCTTAAAATTGTTCACCTTCATAAAATGGAAGTAGAGGGAGCTGTGACTTAAGACCGTGCTTACAGGTATGATTATCTTCATCTTCTTCCTTCTCACTTCTCTGATACCACCACTGTGGTCCACTGGACGTCTGGCTGAAGGCTGAGCCTCTAGACTCATCCTGACACACATTCGAACATTTGTCTCACATCCAGACCTCTGAATGAGAGGAGCAGTGTTGTAACCTGGGAGTCAGAAGCATGGGGCGTTTTATAGTAGCTCTCTGGCCAAGGCTCTGATCCCTTTACTCCGGAGTCCCGTTAACACGCATTAAAGAACTGGCTCAACACAGCCAGGCTCAATATTTCTGTTTTAGTGCGTACTCTTTCCCACCAGCAATCTCTGCTACTGCCATTTCATTTAAAAGCTCTTTATTAGGATGGAAACTGAGTTGAGACTCTCTCTTTGAATAAAATTCAAGATATTTTCCTCTCTTCTGATAGTCTTTTTCCTTTCAAGGCGGTTTGTCAAGTGAGCTTATGAGATGTCGTTTAATCGCGACGAGGGAAACAGCAATTGTTTGACTGCAGCAAGCACGCACGAACACGCACAGAAGCCTCGGTCTGACAGAAGAATCTACTGCTGCCCATTTGTGCCAAACTTAGCCGACAACAGGGTAGACTACCCAGCTGACAATAAAGAGAGGTGGGGAAACCTTCTTCAGGGCTTAAAAAGATGCTTGGAGAGAGTAAAGTAGCTGAGACGGGAGAAACATGAACCCCACCCAGACATGGAGTGTTAGATTAACATCAACCAGTCAGATGTTTCAGTGAGATGAGGGGATTCTGGAGAACGTTTAATTATGTTCAAATATTTAGACAAATTCACTTATATGTGTACAGTATTACAGTAGTCAAAAGTTTAGTATTTGATCCCCTGTTCCTGTTACTCAATGGACCCTATGACATTTGACCCCTATATGACGTTTGCCTAATACTGAATACTCATTATTATCATTGTTTATGATTAGCATTATTTAGCATGATTACCATGACACTCCCTGTCAGATCATCTTCATAAAGACTGGAGTGATGAACAAAAGATGCCATTAAAGTCACCCATCATCTCATCGAACCTGTCTCCTACATAAAGGGATCATAGTCACACATATGTGGGAAGCCCTCCACCACTATGGTCTCAGACATGGGATCAGTTATATATTAGACGTTATTGGTCTGAGATACCGTGTCTCAGAAGGCCGTCAGAGACACCAAAGAGGACAAAGAAGCTGTTAATTTCCCAACATGGCCTTGTCGGTTGTCATCGCAATTAATACAGAGACAGGATTCGCCCTGTGACAGTTGTCAGAGCACGGGCTGACACAACACAGCTACGGTCATTGGGAACCCCTGGAATGCCTGTGTCTCACAGATAGGGTTAAGGTGAGGGGATAGGAGATAGGAGATAGGGGATAGGAGATAGGTGAAGCTTTACATGCAACCCAGTCTACATGTCATACATAGAAATATGTCATCTAATAGCTGGGGTAGACTGGCAGGTGGATAGGGTGTATGTGTCTGTGTGTGTATTTGGTGGTGGTGGAGGGGGGGGGTTATGGGTCAATGATCTGGGTACGCTGAGCCCGGTCGCGGTGATGTTGAGGGTAAGCGTTGGTGACACGGGAAGGTGCCTGGAGGCCTCCTCAAATGTCCATCCTCACACAAGATGAAGCAGACTGTCAGGACCTGCAGCCCTGCAGTGTCTAAGTGGACGAGCACATTGGGCTGGAGAGAGAGAGAGAGAGAGAGAGAGAGAGAGAAAGAAGAGAGAGAGAGAGAGAGAGAGAGAAAGAAAGAGAGAGAGAGAGAGAGAGAGAGAGAGAGAGAGAGAGAGAGAGAGAGAGAGAGAGAGAGAGAGAGAGAGAGAGAGAGAGAAAGAAAGAGAGAGTGAGAGAGAGAGAGAGAGAGAGAGAGAGAGAGAGAGAGAGAGAGAGAGAGGGAAATAGAGAAGCCAGTGAGAGAGAGGGAGGGAAAGAGAGGTTAGATTTCTGAAGTAAAGTGGTTGGGACGTGTGTGACATTAGGACATTGGGGCCCTTGGTGGGATTCATGTCATTGGTCCATATGACTTGCGTCCATCGTCCCCTCCTTGAGGTAACTCATTGTAACAGCAGCAGAATGGTCCCTGTATGTCACTGGCTTGTCCATCAGCCGATCCCTAATTACATGTCAGAACATTTAGAGGCTCTGTGTACTGAAATGCTGCTCCTGACAAACGGTGGACAGAAACTTTTGCTTTTACGGTTTGACCGCAAATGTAGCTTTACCAAGACGGACACAAAATTGGATGTAGATAGTACATTTCACCATGTGAAAAGAATATATAATAAAATAAAATAAATGTAAAGGATTAAATGTTTAAATCAGAAAACAGAAATATCGAACCCAATAAAGTGACTGAATTTGAATATCCACTGTAAGACTTGAACAAAAAAGTCTGAATTGATGTCTCCATGGAAACATACCCCTATAACTATAACTATGACATGACGATAGACGTGTCTATGTGACTGCAGGCAGGGGAGAATAAGCAGAGTCCTTTAAGGCCATGCAAGGTAAACAATGGTCTGTAGTGAGGAAATGGCAGGGTGGCTCGAACCCCCCAGACCAAGAGAATGGAAGTGGACAAGAACCAGACCTAGGTTCAAGTCTTGGACTCGGGGCCTTGCTTCATTCTTCACCATCCCACAGCAGAACAGCAGGAGCTGTTGACGTTCTAATTCTTCTCGAGAAATGTACTGACACCAGTGAAAATGGTCATTTTAGAAATAGACCTCTGAGATTAAACACATTTTGATTTACACATATTTAAATACTTATGAATAACTATACCAAAATTGCATGCAAAATATAGGGAATGTTTGCAAATGTATGCTAGTTTTTCAATCTAGACACCTTCATGGGCTACTAGCCGCATAGTGTTTAGTAAAACAGGTTTACGTATGCTTGCTTGGGGTTTGAAAGAGTTCCTCTCGGCCCACACCTGACAATATCAAGGCCTCCTTCTCCCCCACCCAGCTCCACCGTCTCTGTTCACAGGCCAACAGTAGCTAATGCTAGGTATCTAGTAGCTAGGTATCGGCCGGGCCAATGCTAGTATAAATAGGGTTCACTAGCGAATCACAAATCTGCCTCAGGTCACGCAGTCAGCTAGCACTAATATCCCAGTCTCAAAGGGTTAAAGAATGAGGGGAAATAAGGAGAAAAATAAGAAAACATGTTAAACTCGAATGTCTCAGGAAAACTCTCCGCTGTTCTATCTTGTCCAAGATGATCGCTTTGTTCTCTTAGTACGAGCCAATCAATAACATGGAGAAATGCCAGACATCTTTATCCTCCAAGATAGTCTCCAGTGTAGCTCAATGGGAAAAAGAAGAACACTGCATCCCCCCCTCTATTCTCTCTATCCTCCCGCTATAGCTGTCTGGTGATATTCTTCTTTGTTCTTCCTCCTAATCTTGTCTAATTCAGGGTGAGGCTCTTTGTGCGAGACGGGGTCGTCAAACGGTTTAGCCGGGTTTTGTGTTTTGAATAACATACGCCAACTCCGAGGTGAACGCAGATCATGCCATCTCGTGGATTTACAATACCAACCTCGGTTTAAACATCATGTACACATTTTTTACCGTAAAAATTCCCAACAACATAAAACTGCCGATAAACCATATTCACAATTGTCTTTAAAATCTGAAATCGAAGCGGGTGCAGTGTCTGAAAATGTCTCCCCATAAAAACCTGTGCCCTCATTCTCCTCTGCCCGATGCTGGACTCCCACAGCCCCGCGGTCCTTGAGTCTTTGTGTCTGGAGGTTCTTCATGAATAGAAGGCTTAACCATGGCCTGAAGCCATGCGTCTTTTCCCCCTCATTGGTTGCCAATGCATTATTCATTTATTTTCATATCATCAGATGGGCATAAGCTTTGGTTTACTTGGGGGGGACTCTCTCTATTCTTTCCACTCTGTCCAGTCCCCCAGCCTTTGGTTTATTTTGGGGCAGTCACTGCATTTTTGGTGGCCCATAAAAACCTGATTCAACCCTATTCAATCATTCATGCCCCCTCAACTTTATCAGGAGACCCAGCAGAGATGAAAGCTATCTTCTCTTACTGATTATTAGAGGGATTAGCATTGAACGCTAGTTCTGGTTAGCCCCCCAATGTCCACCGGTCAATGGAGGAGCACTAGCTGTTTTGTCAGCGAGAATGTCCATGCACACTACCTTCTTATCTCCGGGTCATGTGGTTTAGTATATTAATTCAATCCAGTTCAATTCAAATAACTTTATTAGTATGCATGTTTGTTGGCAGGAAAATAGGAGAAAAATTAAAACAGATACATAGTGGATCTGTCTAGTAGAGGATTTTCTACGTTCGGTTGTTCCGATGGGAAAGACGAGTTGGTGTTTCCAGACTGTTGGCCAGTGACCCAACAGTCAAAAGAACGGGCTACTGTAATAGGTAAGACGAGCGTCACAATGGGGTGAAACACATTTAGTTTGCGTCCACAGTATGGTCTCTAAGTCAGCACCTTGAGACAAAATGAAGTGACCATTCTTTCTATCCCTTTCTCTTACTAGCGCAGCGAATAAAAACCTCAGCAGCTGGTCGCCTTGCTGATTGTCACACAACTACACCTACAGCCATCTCTTTCTCCCCTGTCCCCTAATTCTCCAGGTTCTCCTCCTCTATTCTCTTTCCTCCTCCTCTTCACTAAAAGGATAAAGCCGAGGGCTAATGAGCGTGGGGTCTCAAGGGCCTGCTGGTGCCCGGGCACTCTAAGTGTAATATGGAGGAGAGGGGGTGAGGAGAGTGGGATGAGGGAGGGAGGAGAAGGGCACCTCCTCCTCCTTTATTACAGGTGAGAATGGAAGGTCAAGAGGGGTTAATGTGCCAGTCTTGTGCCGGCGTTCCGCATCGCCATGGCAGCGCCGGCGACGACGGTGTAGCTAAAAGTGTAGTGCATTTCTAGCAACAAGCCTCCGAGAACACAGCCTCTGCCAGAGTTCATTTGTTTGTTTCAGCCTTGAACCATTTAGGTTCAAGTTCATCTTCAAGTTTACAGTGAAAGTGGTGGGATATTAACCATTTTCTCTCTCATTTATAAAATCTGGTATGCAAACATGTCACGACACTGAATCTGCCTCCATTCAACAGAGACACAGAAATGAAAAACAAAATGGCTACCTACCTACAGTGTAGCTGTCGCCCCCTACCCTTGGCTTTCACCCGCGTTACCGCGCCAACATTAAGAGCTTTATATGAACAGGGGAGAGGGGATGCAAAAGCCATTAGGCCAGCAGACGGCACTGAAATACCTCTGAGAAAGTGGAATGTTTCATTTGAAAACAACTGCCGTGTTTCCCCTCCTGCGGCTGTAACAGCGCAGGGTACAAAAGGTCAAGAGGTCAGAGGTTAAAAGTTGGGGAGTCTGGGGGGGGGTTGGATTCAAATGGATATAGCCATAAGTGCAACTGCCCAGCTTCAGTGAGGGAGGGAAAGACTGAAAGACGGAAACAGGGAAGGAAAGAGGCTCAGTAAAGAAGCAGCAGACAACTGGAAGGCATTGTGAAAGGTGAAGAAATTGGTTTTGTATGGTGTTGCAGAAAACCACTGTGAAGAAGAAATTCCCTAGAAGGCTAAATGCTTTAATTTTGATTCCTGTCTTGCTTTTTATTTATTTAACTAGGCAAGTCAGTTAAGAACAAATTCTTATTTTCAATGACGGCCTAGGAACAGTTGGTTATCTGCCTTGTTCAAGGGCAGAATGACAGATTTGTACCTTGTCAGCTCGGGGATTTTAACTTGCAACCTTTCGGTTACTAGTACTGCCGCTTGCAGTACTACCTAGCACAATTATTTTTATTTCCTTGTCAAAGTTGAAATGAACGCAAACAAAATGCTCCTCTACCACCACCTCGACCATCCCAAATCCCAAAATAATTAGCATTTTGAGATCCTGCCATTTCTGCACTTTTCTTTATTCTCTCTCTTCTTCATCTTCCTTTAATAATATCTGTGGCGCATCAAAGGATTTCATTAACAGGGTTTCGTTCCCTCCCAGCATTGTTTGGCTCTCAGGAATAACAACAGGGAAGGCTTTACTCCGGGCCAGGTTCAGCCGGAGAAGAAAGGAGGAGTTATTCCTGAGCTAAGTTCACATCAAACACAAGAGGCTCCAAGTGAGAGAAGATGAAAGCGCCAGTCCTGACCTGGAAGATTAGCTGTGGTAGTCTACGCTCCTGCCAGCTCCCTGGACTGTAACACCCAGGGCAATTCTCCCTGGGATTCACATTCACTCTTTCCTTCCCTCAATGGACTTCACTTCACAGAAGAAGAGGATGAGACAGACGGAAGGTGAGAGGGAGAAATGGAGAGATGAAGAGAGAGCGAGCAGGAGAGAAAGAAAGAGAGAAAAAAGAGAGAGCGAGAGAAGGAGAAAGAGAGCGAGGGAGAAGGAAGAAGGAACGACAAAGGAGAAGTAGGACAGTTTAAAATACTGTAAGACTGTGACCTATGGCAGCTAGTAGCCTAGTAGACAACAGTAGAAATAATAGCGATTAACATAATTGCTTAAAGTATGTTTGAATATTCATGATCTAGATCTTATTACTGCAACAAATCCACAATGCTGCTGCAGCTGTTGAATGAAAACGCATTGAATGCATTTTTTACACATCACAATCCCCCCCCCCCCCGCGCGCGCGCACACGCACACACAAGCCCTCCCCAGTGTGTTGACTGCAGCTGTGAGTGTCAAGGTTGGGTGCTGCAATCTCCCTAACTAGGCTCCTGATCATCAGCTGGCACTGGGTTCCCAGGCATCCCCACACGAAGGGAGAGAGAGTGGGTGAAGGAGGGAGAGAAAGGAGGGAAGGGGGGGGGGGTGAGGGAGGGGTGCGTCCACCCATGCTAAGGGGAAAACACTTTCCCATCACAGTTTAGACTTAATCTCCACATGTCAGTGAAGGGGAGGGGGGAGGGAAAGGGGGTGACAGACTGAAGGAGTGTGTCTGTGTGTTCACAGAAGAATGAATGAAAGAGAGAGAGGGAAAGATAGGTAAGGGGTTGTGGAGGGTGGGGGATGAGGGGTGAGGGGGTACAGGGGGCCACACAAACGGTGCACAGCAGCCATCAGAACAGGAAACAGACCCCCCACCCCTTACCCCTATGCCCCTGGGGTACCAGATGGCACAGTATCAGCCCCCCAGAGGGTAAATGGAGGGACGACCCACCCCATCCCTCCCCCTATCAACACACACACACACTGTACTCCAACTCTCACACACAAAAGATTGGGAAGCGCGGGGGGGGGGTGTATCAGTAGTGGCCATCAGCTCGTAGGCCCACACCACCTCAAACATACAGCACATACATAAACATGTTCATAACTACCCTCTGACAACCTTCCACACAGATTATCTGATATCATAGCATGTATGGACCTGTCCTGAAACAGGCTGAGAATTTGAATACAGGTTCATGGGAGATTAGCTGGTGCCCCCACCGACTGTAGGCTACCGCCAAAATACGGACAGTATCTCCCATCCAACATTAACCTAACCAGCTTCACACGTTGCAGCTGTCTCTCTGTCACATCACACTGAGAAAGGCTTCCTTCCTGACACTGTTTCAGATGTTATCTTACATCCTCCTGCATAGGTACACAGACACACACACACACCACATACACACACACACACACACACACACACACACACACACACACACACACACACACACACACACACACACACACACACACACACACACACACACACCATAGACACACAAGCACACTCCCTACCTGACGCAGTTTCAGATGTTATCTTGCATCCTCCTGCATAGGAACACAAACACCCTGGAGACGGTCGTGTAGCAACAGAACCTGGAAGCTAGTGTGTTTGGTAGTGAAAGTGGAGGTGTTGGGTGGAACTTATAGGGTAGCTAAAGCATGGTGGTGGTATTGATATATTTATCAACAGTTCACTTATCAAATCCAAACCCTTACCGGTGAAGGTTACACATTATGTCTGTATGGTAAACCACATCAAATGTAAACACAGTGATACTGTAAAAGCTAAATTCTTACAGTGCCTTCGGAAAGTATTCAGACCCCTTGACTTTTTCCACATTTTGTTAGGTTACAGCCTTATTCTAAAATAGATTTTTTGTTTTTTCCCCCTCATCTGTCACACCCTGATCTGTTTCACCTGTCCTTGGGATTGTCTCCACCCCCTCCAGGTGTCGCTTATTATCCCCGGTGTATATATCCCTGTGTTTCCTGTCTCTCTGTGCCAGTTCGTCTTGTTTGTCAAGTCAACCAGCGTTTTTCCTTGCTCCTATTTTTTCCAGGTCTCTTTTGGTTCTAGTCCTCCTGGTTTGGTCACTTGCCTGTCCTGACTCCAAACCCGCCTGCCTGACCACTCTGCCTGTCCTGACTCCAAACCCGCCTGCCTGACCACTCTCGCCTGTCCCCGACCTACCTTTTGCCTACCACTTGAATAAATATGAATAAATATTGGAGCTCAACCAGCTGCTTCCTGTGTCTGCATTTGGAACTTGCCTTGTGCCCTTATATCATCAATCTACACACAATACCCATAATGACAAAGCAAAAAACTGTTTAAAAAAATATTTTTGCTCATTTATAAAATAATGAAAAACATAAATATCACATTTACATAAGTATTCAGACCCTTTACTCAGTACTTTGTTGAAGCACCTTTGGCAGCGATTACAGCCTCAAGTCTTCTTGGGTATGATGCTACAAGCTTGTCACACCTGTATTTAAGGAGTTTCTTACATTCTTCTCTGCAGATCCTATCAAACTCTGTCAGGTTGGATGGGGAGGGTTATTGCACAGCTATTTTCAGGTCTCTCCAGAGATGTTCGATCGGGTTGGGCCAATCAAGGACATTCAGAGAATTGTCCCTAAGCCACTCTTCAGACCAGAAATGTTTCTCATGGTCTGAGAGTCTTTAGGTGCCTTTTGGCAATCTCCAAGAGGGCTGTCATGTGCCTTTTACTGAGGAGTGGCTTCCACCTGGCCACTCTACCATAAAGGTCTGATTGGTGGAGTGCCGCAGGTTGTCCTTCTGGAATGTTCTCACATCTCCACAGAGGAACTCTAGAGCTCTGTCAGAGTGACCATCGGGTTCTTGGTCACCTCCCTGACCAAGGCCCTTCTCCCCCAATTGCTCAGTTCTTTAATTTAAGAATGATGGCGGACACTGTGTTCTTGGGGACCTTCAATGCTGCAGACATTTTAGGTACCCTTCCCCACATCTCCCCACATCTCCCCACATCTCCCCACATCTCCCCAGATCTCCCCACATCTCCCCACATCTCCCCACATCTCCCCAGATCTCCCCACATCTGTGCTTCGACGGACAATTCCTTCAACCTCATGTTTGTTTTTTTCTCTGACATGCACTCTCAAATGTGGGACCTTATATAGACAGGTGTGTGCCTTTCCAAATCATGTCCAATCAATTGAATTTACCACAGGTGGACTGTGGTAAAAACAGGATGATCAAAGGATGATCAATGGAAACAGGATGCACCTGAGCTCAATTTCGAGTCTCATAGCAAAGGGTCTGAATACTTATGAAAATAAGGTATTTCTGATTTTTTTATTTCATAAATTTGTGAAAATATCTAAAAACCTGTTTTCACTTTGTCATTATGGGGTATTGTGTGTAGATTGCTGAGGATTCATTTTTTTGTAATCCATTTTAGAATTAGGCTGCAACATAGCAAAGTGTGTAAAAAGACCGTTCTGAATACTTTCTGAATGCACTGTATATTGATCTGTGGAATGTAATGTGTGGGGGCTGTGCTTTGGCAAAGTGGGCGGGGTTATATCCTGCCTGTTTGGCCCTGTCCGGGGGTATCATCGGATGGGGCCACAGTGTCTCCTGACACCTCATGTCTCAGCCTACAGTATTTATGCTGCAGTAGTTTGTGTCGGTGGGCTAGGGTCAGTCTGTTATATCTAGAGTATTTCTCCTGTCTTATCCGGTGTCCTGTGTGAATTTAAGTATGCTCTCTCTAATTCTCTCTTTCTCTCTTTCTTTCTTTCTTTCTTTCTTTCTCTCGGGGGGGCCCTAGCCCTAGGACCATGCCTCAGGACTACCTGGCATGATGACTCCTTGCTGTCCCCAGTCCACCTGGCCGTGCTGCTGCGGCTGTGGAACCCTGACCTGTTCACCGGACATGCTACCTGTCCCAGACCTGCTGTTTTCAACTCTCTAGAGACAGCAGGAGCGGTAGAGATACTCTGAATGATCGGCCAACTGACATTTACTCCTGAGGTGCTGACCTGTTGCACCCTCGACAACTACTGTGATTATTATTATTTGACTGGTCATTTATGAACGTTTGAACATCTTGGCCATGTTCTGTTATAATCTCCACCCGGCACAGCCAGAAGAGGACTGGCCACCCCACATAGGCCACCCCTCACTTACAGGTGGCAGCGTAGCCTAGTGGTTAGAGTGTTGGACTAGTAACTGAAAGGTTGCAAGTTTAAATCCCTGAGCTGACAAGGTATGAATTGGTCATTCTACCCCTGATCAAGGCAGTTAACCCACTATTCCTAGGCTGTCATTGAAAATAAGAATTTGTTCTTAACTGACTTGCCAAGGTAAATAAAAATAGCATCGTTTTGGCCTTTCTAGGGAGTTTTTCCTAGCCACCGTGCTTCTACACCTGCATTGCTTGCTGTTTGGGGTTTTATGCTGGGTTTCTGTACAGCACTTTGAGATATCAGCTGATCTAAGAAGGGCTATATAAATTGATTTGATTGGATGATTTACTGTATGTATTTGATATTGTTAAGCCAGTATTATTCCTATGTTCTAGAACCTTTAAGGGTTGGGTTTAGGGATGAGGGTTAGGTTAAGGTTAGGCAGTTTCAGTGAATTTATGGTAATGATAAAAAGGTTAGGAAAAGGCATAATGTAATGTACACGACCCACGTTATTTTTTTAACCCAAAAAATAAACAAGAACAATTTCAGTTATTCTTTTCTACTATTATTATTATTATTATTATAAATGTGAGTAGGATCATAGTGTATTATTCATTGTATTATAAAGTAGGTATTTTACCATCGTTTCATTACTAGGAATTCTACACCACATACAATAAAATGTGTTAACACTATCATCACAACGACGTGCAGAGCACATCATCATCAATAACCACTTAATTATTATAAAGACCTAATTACATGACTTCATTTAATATATAACACTGCCTGTGTCATCACCACTGGGTATAGGACTGTGGCCTGGTTGTCTGTCCTTCTCTGTATGCTCCTGGGTAAAGGCCTACAGTAGCAGGGATGAAACTGTTTTGCTCTCCTCTGTTCTGCTATGCAGTTCTGATGGGCTCCAGCACTACCACTCATCACAATCCTTCTGAGATCCACCAAGATTCACCCCCTCATGAATAATCTCACCCAAAGGCATGGTGGGTTGGCGGAGGAGGAAAAAAAACGGACAGATTATTTTCGAAAGACAGAGGGGAGGGAGGGGTTGAGGGGATGGAGAGAGGGAGAAAGAGAGAAAGAGAGAAAGAGAGAGGGGGCAGTGGGCTGGGGGGGGGAGGGGGAGAGAGGGATGGAGGGATGAAAGAAAGAGAGGGATTCTTTTGATGTGTTTTCCCTGCGGACCGGGCAACGGGGTGGAGACGTTCGACATCGGTCGTCGGGGAGCTGAAGGGACTGACTGGTTTATTAAATGCTCACGCCGCTGAACACCGAACGCCAGAGCCCTGATGCCTCCGAGCATTATGGGGGATTAATGCTGGCGTAACCCCTTTACTTAATTCATTACCGGGCGACGGTGGCTAATTTGATTTGATATTATTTTAATAAAGTTCCGTGATGATCTAGAAGATTGTTTCAGGCTATCAGAAATAAATGTCCAGTTATTACAGCCATTCAGGCGAGTCCTTTGATAGCAGCAGTCAGGCTTGGTGTGTGTGGAATATATTAGCTGAGTCGACGCTAACGTAGCTCATAGCTACCGATGCACTGTTAGAACGTCTAATACTGAAGGCCCGGTCGCTGCTGTGAATCGCAGTGTGTGAAGAGTTCTGTTGACACTTAGATATATTCTGGAAGCAGTTCTAAACATAAAACGTGACAGACGAGGAAGAAGTGAAGAGTGAGAGAGAGAGAGAGAGAGATTTAAGTGGATTTTCCCCCCTTTTGTACTTGAACTATTTGCACATCGTTACAACACTGTATAAAGCCATAATATGACATTCGAAATGTCTCTATTCCTTTGAAACTTTTGTGAGTTTACTGTTCATTTTATTTTTTATTCCACTTTAGTTTATGATCTTTTTCATTTGCTTTGGCAATGTAAACCTATGTTTCCCATGCCAATAAAGCCCTTTGAATTGAATTGAGAGAGAAAGAAAGAGAGAGGGAGATATATTCTGTATGCCATTGTTAATCTTACACATCACCATTGTTAAACCTCGTAGGAATACATGGACTCTATTCTGAAAGAGGACTTCAGATCTTTGTGTTATTCATGTGGGCTATTGAGAGTTCTCTAGTGTGTGTTGGTGTCTTGTGCCAAGACTACAAGCAGTTCAGTTCATCTCCCTCCCTGCAAGGACAGAGTGGATTTCTCCCGCTTCTGTTGCAGTGGTAGTACAGATTAATTCTCACATTTCTCTCTTCTAGGCCTAAGTGCTCTGTGTTGGCTTTGTAATCAAACTGTCAACAATAGCTTTTGTCCACCTCATGTCAAAGTCTTGTCAGTTGACTCATCTCTGTCCTATCGCCATTCAACTCTATACATATTCATCAAGATCGGTGTGTTTGGAAAACACACATTCGTCTCACATTATTTTCTAAAGCCCTCCCTCCAGACTCAACACGTCAGCGTGAATTTTGGGGGTCAGGGAGAGGGGGTCGGTTGGGCGGGGTAGCCTAGCTAGGCTAGCTAACAATGTTTTTGTTTAGCTTTTTCCTTAAACCCCAAATGACACACATTTCCCTCTGAAAAGATAAGCCTCAGTCAAAGGCCGGGGAGATGTCTGAGTCCATGTGAAAAAAACGGAGGGTTTGGGAGGGGGGTTGCTGAATTACCTTTGCCGGGGTCTGGCGAGAGAGGGGGGGGGGACCCCCTCATTCATTAGTCCGTCTGGGGGCCACAGAGGGGTCACACAATGTGACGGTTGTTCTGCCAGACCCCCAGACCCTGGCAGACACATTTAATGGCCACCGTTTCCTCTCCAGACAGAAAGAAAGAGAGAGGGGAGGAGGAAGCAGGGGAGGGAGAGCAAGAAAGAGTGAGGGGGTTTATAAGGAGGGAGAGAGAGAGGGAAGGGGAGAATGGGACAGAGAAAAAGGGAGTAATAGGGTGAGAGAGAAAGATAGAGAGAGACAGGGTGAGGGTGTTTAAGAGCTGTGGCTGTGACCAATCAGGCCTGGGATGGGTTATTGTGGGTGGGTAAGGTTTTTCCTTTCTTCACATGTTTATACCTGCCCTGGACAGAGGAATAGGAGACGCGCTCAGAGATGCCTTTTCCTCTCTGTTTTACACAAGCTCCAAATGTTCAGAGGTCATGTTTTAGAACAGTTATTGGGGTCAACGGGCACGTTATATCGTCAGTAAGTGGAAACATTCAAACGAGGAATTTCACGGCCCACAACTAACATGTGTATTTCGAAAAAACAGGATTATTTAGATTTCATGTGAAAATATCTCCAAGAATACTTCTCAACAGCGAGACGTCGAATCCATTTCTTTGAAAAGATGACAGATCAAGACTATGAGGGGAAAAGCAACACAAACAGTGATGTGTAACAGCCATCAATTATGGAAATCGAATGCAAATCATATGTTTATCGTTTTTCTGCAGACATTTTAGCTGAGGCTTTTATAATGCCAGGATGTCAAAGGTTCCTGTAGCTAGCTTTCTTTAAATTCCTTATTTCCACTGAGATATTACTCTCCTAGTCCACTGCCATGCGTGGCCTCGGGCAGAAATCAATGACCACAAAAAGGTTTCTGAGTTCCATTGCGAGTAATAAGGGTTAGGGAGGGCACGCATTAAGTCAATTCTTCTGGAATATGCCGACAGAGTTCATGTGAGAGATTCAATCCGAAAAAATATAAATATCTAGAAGTGTAAACGTGATGGTAGATTGAAAAGGAATAGGCTACTGGTGTTGACAGTGATCGTGTAACTGCTAGGCGAAGGCCAGCTGTTTACATGGCATCATGTGTGTTGTTTTACCATTCAAAACGACCTGATGTTACTGCAAAACTCAGATGTGTAGCCTATAGCATGAATGAGATATAACATATACTGTACTGCATGATGTCATGAGGTCTCATTTACATCAAAGAAGAGAAAAGACAATGGAGGTTTTCAATCTTATCTGACATTCAGTGTTCTGTCACTTCAAATCACGTTACCCCCCCCCCCCCCCCCCACACACACACCAGATTAACCATATATGTATGAACTAGGTATTCTTTCCCAGTAAACTCTCAGGAGGTCCTGCCGTCTGTCCCCAGTGTCGTAGATTGCAATTTGCCCCTTTACGCCTGCACCAATTATATTAATTGCATTAGACAAGGCAGTTTAGAGGATCCCTTCCCTCGAGAGCTGAGGGACATGGGGTTTTTCTATCTTCCTCCATCCCTCCTTTAATCGATCCCCCCCCTCAAGGTAATCTAGTGGAGTGGCAGAAGTGCGCAATAAACTGTCAGGCTAGAATAGAATAGACGATGATTCTTTTTTTAACAGTCTCTACTCAATGTTTTGGGACAGTTGCATAGCCTCAAACACCAGAACCAGGTCGTTACTAGTGTAACTGCACACATGTCTGAACCCCAACCACAGACTGGCAAATGCTCGTAAAAAACTCCTCCTCGTCATCTGCACCTTCCACTTTTAAAGATGGCTTTCGGACGGCGATGAAAACACACAGCTTGAAGGTGTAGTTGGCTACGTTCCCCTCCCGTCCAACCCGTCAGCCTGGTTGACTTTAGCTCTGGGTATTAAGGGGTCATGTCAAGCCTAGATTATTGGAGGGTTTTACATTTATAAACCTGCACTGCCCCTAATTTAACTACACCTTCAGGGACCTTAAAGCCGGCGTTGGAATGAGAGAAACAGATGTGAGACCATGTTAATGGGGAATAGCGGCTCCGCTGCACACTCATCTTCAAACAGGCCTTGGCTTGGAGCTGAGTTGGACACAGGGTCCAGATAGACCTCCCTCTCTCTCCCTATCTCTCTCCCTATCATCTCTCTCCCTATCTCTCTCTCTCTCTTTCTCTCT
>NC_034193.2:49059321-49066636 GCF_002021735.2 Oncorhynchus kisutch
GAGAGATCATCATTACAACACTGTATATATATATAATATTACATTTGAAATGTCTTTATTCTTTAGGAACTTTTATAAGTGTAATGTTTACTGTTCATTTTTTCTCATTTATTTCACTTTTGTTTATTATCTATTTCACTTGCTTTGGCAATGTAAACATATGTTTCCCATGCCAATAAAGAATAAAGCCCCTTAAATTGAATTGAATTGAATTGAAATTGAATTGAGAGAGATATGAGAGAGAGAGAGAGAGAGAACGGGAGAGAGAGAGAGAGAGTGAGAGAAAGACAGAAAGACACAGAAAGAGAGAGAGAGAGAGTGAGAGAAATACAGAGAGAGAGAGAGAGAGAAGGTAGGGGAAGGTTTTCTGTAGTATTATAAATGTAAGAGTTCTAAACTTCCTTAATAAGCACAATGTCTTGAGTAAAAGCCCAATTGGATTTATAACAAAGCATCGCACAACTGATCATATTTACACCCTACACACTCTGATAGATAAACATGTCCACCAAAACAAAATAATAACAAAATATACGCTTGCTTAATCGACTTCCAAAAAGCATTTGATTCTATTTGGCAAACAGGACTGTTCTACAAAGTTATTGAAAGTGTTGTAGGGGGTAAAACATATGACATAATTAAATCAATGTATACTGGCAATACATGCAGCATTAAAATTGATAAGAAAATAACATAATTCTTTAACCAGGGGCGGGGCCTTCGGCAGGGTTGCAATCTGAGCCCTGCACTCTTCAATATCTACATTAAAGAATTGGCCACTATTCTAGAAACATCCTCAGCCCCTGGTGTTAGTCTCCACAATTCAGAAGTTAAATATACTCTTTGCAGATGACCTATGCCTGCTGTCACCCACTGCACATGGCCTACAGCAGAGCCTGGACCTGCTAGAGCAGTACTGTCAGACCTGGGCCCTGGCAATAAACCCCAAAAATAGTAAAATAATGATTTTCCAGAGAAGATCCAGATCTCAGGGAATTAGACCAAAGTTCTCAATTGGTACAAAATATATAGAATACTGTACACACTAGAATTACTTAGTTTTAAAAATAAGCTCAACTGGACACCTTAATGAGGCAGTGAATGAGCTGAGAGAGAAAGCACGCAGGGCATTCTACGCCATTAAAAAGCTAATTAAAATTGTAATACCTATTCAAATTTGGCTAAAACTAATTGAATATGTCATTGAACCAATTGCACTGTATGGCAGCGAGGTGTTGGGTTCACTTGCAAAACAAGATTTCATCAAATGGGATAAACACCCCATTGAAACCCTACATGCAGAGTTCTGTAAGATTCTCCTACATGTCCAGAGGAAAACTACAAACAATGGATGCAGGGCAGAATTAGGCCAATATCCACTAATAATAACAACTAAAAAAATAGCTATTAAGTTTTGGAAACATCTAAAATACAGTGACCCCCTCATATCATTACCAAGCCCTGCAATGCCAAGAGCTGAGCAAAAAAAAGAGTCCCCTCATCCAGCTGGTCCTGGGGCTGAGTTCACAAACCTGTTCTACTAACGCACTGAAGCCTCAGGACCAGAACATCCAATCAATCAGGATAAACCAAATTACAACACAGTCAAAACAAAATTATATTGCTTATTGGGAAACACAAACACAAGCACAAAGCAAAATGCAGTGCTATCTGGCCCTAAATCCTACACCGTGGCTAAATATTTGACCATGGTTACTGATCTAAACCTTAGAAAAACCTTGACAAGGTACAGACTCAGTGAGCACAGCCTTTTGCCATTGAGATGGGTAGACACAGGAAAACCTGGCTCCCTGTAGAGGAAAGGCTGTGCAACCACTGCACAACAGCAGAACCTGAACCTTGCTGCCTGCAATAAGTTGAGGGACAGTGTCTGACAGACCAATCAACCTGCACATGTACTCTACTGTACACTTATTGTTATTGTTGAATGTTTGGTTATTTTGACCCTTGGTTAATGTTGTTACTTGTTGTCCCGATGACAATTTTTATTCTCATTTTTATTAATTTTTTATATTGTATATATCCCAAATAAGCTTTGGCAATATGTACGGTGTTACATCATGCCAATAAAGCGAATTGAATTGAACTGAGAGAGAGAGAGGGGGAAAGACACAGAAGAGAGAGAGAGAAGAATGTCCAAGAATGTCTCCTATGACCAAGAGAGATTTCCCAAACTAGGACCAACGTACGGGACTAACTTCTCAATGAGGGAGCAGGAATGACACTTTCATCATGAGGGCTTTTTCTCTCTGTTTTGGTTACTCTGTAGATCCTTGTGATGCTTCATTCTAAGGTGAGGCCAATTCCAATGGAGAGTGTCAGCTCCTTGTACTATCCCCACAGCTGTTGTCAAGGCACAGCGTTTTTAACTAGAGCAGCACATCAACAAAATAAAGCAACATACTATCTCACCCCATCCACCCACCCCAACCCAGATCCATCATACAGTGGTGCATCCTGAGCGAGGGGGCAAGTGTCTCCTCATTGGGCAATCAGTGGAGCCGGTCCATATGGCACAGATCAGAGGGGTGTCTCACAGTCGGGCAGGCGCTCCTCATTTTATTTCCAAGCGGATCTGTTAATTGGCCAACCAGATCAAAGGCGATATTAAAACCCAATTAAAATGATATAGGGACAGATTGCCAAGAGATGGGGACAGTAATGGGAACAGCGAAGGGCGCTACAGTGGCTGTAATTGAGTATCATGGTGGATGTTGTCATCTCTGTCTGTCTGTCTGTCTGTCTGTCTGTCTGTCTGTCTGTCTGTCTGTCTGTCTGTCTGTCTGTCTGTCTGTCTGTCTGTCTGTCTGTCTGTCTGTCTGTCTGTCTGTCTGTCTGTCTGTCTGTCTGTCTGTCTGTCTGTCTGTCTGTCTGTCTGTCTGTCTGTCTGTCTGTCTGTCTGTCTGCCTGCCTGCCCCTCTCTCTCTCTCTCTCTCTCTCTCTCTCTCTCTCTCTCTCTCTCTCTCTCTCTCTCTCTCTCTCTATCTCTCTCTATCTCTCTCCCTCTGTCCTGAACCCATCTGGATAAGTGATGAGGCTGGTGAGGACAGGAAACCAGTTAGCACATTAGCTCCGTAGCCTCCAGGCTTCACTGTCATTACTCTCAGTAACACCAATTTAGGGGTTGGATCTGGGGGATGTTTTAGCTGCTCTTACGGTTCATCCTACCTCCCGTGTCAGTGTAGTCACTGAGATGGCGGCTACGGTTTGTAGACATCCTCTACGGGTGGCTTCTGTCCTGGGTGCTCTCTCTCTCTTCCTCTTCTTCCCTCTTTCTCTCTGTCTATCTGATTCTCTCACCCTCAGGTGGGTTGTCATTTGTGTATATTTTTGAGTGTGTTTTCCGCTTGTGTGCATGATGACGTGCACGGGTGTGTGTGTGTGACTGATCTATACGACACAGAGTTTAATTTGTTGAGGGAATATTATTGTACCAGCGCGGCCCGTTGAGCAGCACCTGCATGCCAAGTTTGCCTAATCATGCAAAAACAGCAGAAAAATGCATTCCAGCTGTCATACCTGTCCCAGAAGACAGAGGACGAGATTTGAGAAATATTGTTAACTGTTTCAGGACCCCAAAGATGAGGAAATAAAAGAACCAAACAGCCTCTATTCAATCTCGATCTCTCACTGCCTCAAACTGTTCATGGTGAAAAGACACCCCTATCTCCATAAGCTCAACAACATCAGGTGAAGGTCAATGCTCCCGAGTGGCGCCGCGGTCTAAGGCACTGCTTCTTCTAGTGCAAGAGGCGTCACCACAGTCCCTGTTTCGAATCCAGGCTGAGTCACATCTGGCCGTGATTGGGAGTCCCATAGGGCGGCACGGAATTGGCCCAGCGTCGTCGGGGTAGGCCGTCATTGCTAATAAGAACTTGTTCTTAACTGACTTTCCTAGTTAAATAACAAAAGTGGGTAAAAAAGTTCTCCAACAATTATAGCTCATATTATCCATTACTGTTGACTAGTTAGCTTGTTTATCCGTTGTTGCTAATGCCCGTTGAGTTGGAACAGAATGTTTGGTCACCACCAGCAGTGACAGGGCTGCGTTCAGCAGCTTCATGTTGGGGTTTCGTTAACATCTGGACAACATTGAGAGGTTTCGCAATGAGGAAGGAACGAGGATAGCCCCGAGCTGAAACATCTTCCTAAAATCTTATGCGAGATTCCAATGACACAAATTACAAACCCGACACGAATGATCTTGGACTGCTACCAAGAAACGTCGAACAAGTTATTTGTCTCGAATTTACTTAAGAATTGAAGCATTAATACTACGGGAATCCATAGACTACTTGAGGATAACTGAAGTGAATAACTGAATAGATTGGGTTTGTGATCTGTGTGATTATGTTTTGACAGCTCGGACGTTACAGACCTGTTATTAGGACATAGCTTCATTCCACAGGGTTTGACTGTAGCCCAGTGGTAAGCACTGACTCAACCTCACTCTCTCTCGTAATCTCAGTAATATTGTGGTCGGCCTTTGATATCCGATGGCTGTGATTATGTAGTCAGCTGCAAGATGGATGTTTCAAATAGTGGCTTAACGCGAAGCTCAACCCACTGGGTTCGTTTGAAACAGCGGAGAGTGACGTGTGTACGGCTCACCTGTGAGGAGAGAAGAAGAACGTGAAGGTAGCAAGGTGTTTTCATAGCCAGCTGATTGAAAGTCGTGATACACACACACACCCTCCTACGTAGACACACAACACACAAAAACACAAAAACACACACAAACAACCCCCCCCCCCCCCACACACACACACACACATACACATACACACACACACACAAGCAGCACACACATACTCCCAATAAGTGGCCTATAAATAACCAAGAGCTACTTCAGTCAATCACCTGACAACAGTACAGTAGCAAACCCAACCAACGGTCCCAGATGGCCCTAGCGATACCCCACACCCCTAAATCACCCGAACAGCTCCATCCCCACCACCTTCAAGCACACTTCCACCCTCCTAAAGAGGGGCCATAACTTTAAAAGGAGGTGACACAGGCTTCCCACACTTCCCATTAGCAGAAACAACAACACTCTCCACTCCCCCTTTTACAGCCTTATTGACAAGAGCCCTGTGTTTTATGGTTAACAAGGGGGCAGTTCAATAGTTGAATTGTTCCTCTACTCCTCGGCTCCTCGGCTCCTCGGCTCCTCTTGCCTTTGTTGATGTTGTTGTTGCTCCGTCGTATAGTGAAATGGCTCCTTACTGTGGGGACCAGTAAAACAGATTGTCAATGGACTCCCAGAGGTCCAGGGGTCAGTCATGTTTGATGGCCATGTGATTTGTTTGTTCAGCCCCGATGGCCCTTTTCTCCTGGCGGTTGGGACTGAGAGGAGGGACGGACGGAGCTCTCAGCTCCACACTCTCTGGTGCTCTCCCCTTCACCAATGAGCCATTTAATCCCCTTCCTACAGCTAAATCAACATCCGCTTCACCCACACACGGAGCTGACACACACACACTCTAAGAGGCTGAGGGGACCATCACTGCCAGTGTCAGGGTTCATAAGGACACCGACCGTAAAACATGTGTGTGTGTGTGTGTGTGTGTCTCAGCTTTGGTGCAGGAGAAGATCAGGATGAATAATAATTGTCACATTTTTGTATTTTAATTTTATTTCACCTTTATTTAACCAGGTAGGCCAGTTGAGAACACCTTTATTTAACCAGCTACGCCAGTTGAGAACACCTTTATTTAACCAGGTAGGCCAGTTGAGAACAAGTTCTCATTTACAACTGTGACCTGGCCACGATAAAGCATGGCAGTAAGACACAAACAACACAGAGTTACACATGGGATAAACAAACGTACAGTCAATAACACAATAGAGAAAGTCTATATACAGTGTGTGGTAATGTAGTAAGATTAGGGAGGTAAGGCAATAAATAAGCCATAGCGGCCAAATACTTACAATTTAGCAAATTAAACACGAGTGATAGATGTGCAGAAGATGAATGTGCAAGTAGAGATACTGATGTGCAAAAGAGTAAAAAAATCAATAACAATATGGGGATGAGGTAGTTGGGTGGGCTATTTACAGATGGCTGTGTACAGGTGCAGGTTTAAGCTACTCAGACAGCTGATGCTTAAAGTTAGTGAGACTCCAGCTTCAGAGATTTTTGCAATTCGCTCCAGTCATTGGCAGCAGAGAACTGGAAGGAAAGGTGGCCAAAGGAAGTGTTGGCTTTGGGGACGACCAGTGAAATATACCTGCTGGAGCATGTGCTACGGTTGGGTGCTGCTATGGTGACCAGTGAGCTTAGATAAGGTGGGGCTTTACCTAGCAAAGACTTATAGATGACCTGGAGCCAGTGGGTTTGGCGACGAATATGAAGCGAGGGCCAGCCAACGAGAGCAAACAGGTCGCAGTGGTGGGTAGTATATGGGGCACTGTGATAGACTGCATCCAATATTTTTGTAAATTACATCGCCAAAGTCAAGGATCGGTAGGATAGTCAGCTTTACGAGGGTATGTTTGGCAGCGTGAGTGAAGGATGCTTTGTTGTGTAATAGGAAGCAGATTCTAGATTTCATTTTGGATTAGAGATGCTTAATGTGAGTCTGGAAGGAGAGTTTACAGTCTAACCAGACACCTAGGTATTTGTAGTTGTCCACATATTCTAAGTCAGAACAGTCCGGAGTAGTGATGCTGGACGGGCGGGCGGGTGCGAGCAGAGATCGGTTGAAGAGCATGCATTTAGTTGCATTTAAGAGCAGTTGGAGGCCACGGAAGGAGTATTGTATGGCATTGAAGCTCGTCTGGAGGTTTGTTAACACAGTGTCCAAAGAAGGGCCAGAAGTATACAAAATGGTATTGTCTCCGTAGAGGTGGATCAGAGAATCACCAGCAGCAATAGTGACATCATTGATGTATACAGAGAAAAGAGTCGGCCCGAGAATTGAACCCTGCGGCACCCCCATAGAGACTGCCAGAGGTCCGGACAACAGGCCCTCTGATTTGACACACTGAACTCTATCTGAGAAGTAGTTGGTGAACCAGGCGAGGCAGTCATTTGAGAAACCAAGGTTGTTGAGTCTGCTGCTGACAGAGTCGAAAGCTTTGGCCAGGTCGATGAATACAGCTGCACAGTACTGTCTTTTATCAACGGTGGTTATGATATCGTTTAGGACCTTGAGCGCGGCTGAGGTGCACCCGTGACCAGCTCGGAAGCCAGATTGCATAGCGGAGAAGGTAAAGTGGGATTCGAAATGGTCGGTGATCTGTTTGTTAACTTGGCTTTCGAAGACTTTAGAAAGGCAGGGTAGGATAGATA
>NC_034193.2:49066736-49077530 GCF_002021735.2 Oncorhynchus kisutch
GGGAGAGGGAGAGGGAGAGGAGAGGGAGAGGGAGAGGGAGATGTGAGAGGGAGAGGGAGAGGGAGAGGGAGGGAGAGGGAGAGATTGTTTTCAACAAAACTAGAAGTGTCTATTCTATTCAGTATTTCTAGTCCAGACCTATGGCTAGGATCCACCCTATAGGTCAATATCAATACCTCGTAAATCATCTCTTTATTACCTCAAATCTAATTGCCAATAGAAATAGAACTAACAGCATGGCCTTACTGACCTGAACGGGGAAATACAGTGGCTATAATTCTATTATTACCACCTCATTAGCTGAACGGTTTCTCAATGGATGGATGCTGTTTACACTGGAGTGGTGAAGAATGCTGTGATGTCAGAGGGGGAGAGAGAGGTACATTTTTGGGGGGTCCCCCTTCTTCTCCCCGCTACCCTGCTCCTCTGTTCTTCAGTGTGGGATGGCCTCCTCGCCAGCTCAGACAAATTGATTTGCAAAGGTCCAGAGCTGCCAGGCCCTGTGAGCCCCTTTACGCATACAGAACGCTCCCCTCACAGGAACACAATGACAGAGTCCAACAAAAGAGGAGAGGAGAGAGGGATGAGGAGGGGTGTGGGGAGGGGGGACACCAGGCCAAACTCAGCAGGACAGGGGGAACTGGGCTGGTTCAGAGACCATGATACAACCCCCTCCCCTCCACCCTCTCCTTGGCCCTCTATTCCTGTCTGGTTGGAAAGGTCAGTGTGTGTCTGGGAACGGGGTCCCAAGACCCCCCCCCCCCCCCCTTCTCTTCTTTATTGAAGGATACTATTATTCGGCAACACTTAATACACACAGGCTGGAACAACACGCACACACACACATGCATACACACACACATGCATACACACACACACATCCATATGTACACAGGGTGTGAAGGGTCTCCTCGATTGAAAGGGAGGGCAGTTTGAAAGAGATTTATATATGTTGGTCAGCCTGGACTGGCCCCACCAGACAATGCCCCCCCCCCCACCACCAGCTCTGGTCTGAATAAAAGAACGATCACATTCACACGGAGAACACGGACCATTATTACGGCCCCTTCGTCTCCTTACCATGTAAATTACAACACTTGCCCCCCCCCCCCAAGTTACTATAACAATAAACATGATTAGAATCAGAATATTCATATTTTTCATAATAATAGTTATAATGACACAGTTAGGATCATTCCCTGACGAGTTACACTCTCCCAAACGTTTACTGAGCTGTCGTGCTGCATGTTTACAGACGTGTATAGAGAATAGGAACTTATGGAATCAAAAACATCTCAATGGAAAACAATGAACTTGACCCTTTCAAAGGTCCTGGTGTGTGTGTCACCTCACACCATCATGTCTTCCTAACATGGGTCATCTGTTACAACTGACTGGTAGCTTCTATTTCGTCTGCCAAGAGGAGAGAAGGCAGGACAGATGTACAGTTATTGAGCTTACGTGTGTGTGTGTGTGTGTATCCGTTCCTATTTATTAATGTGTGTCCCACTGCTCTGTCTGGTCTTCTTCCCTTTCTCCTGAAGCCCCTGAGACTCAGTAGCAGAGTAGAGGACGGAAACCCAGACACCCTGGTTAGGAACTGGCTGACCCTGGACCAGACGATCCTAGCAGACTACCAGAGAGAGGGGGAGGGAGGGACCAGGGGGGAGGTCTGTGGAGAGGGGAGACCAGGGGTCCAGCTGGCTAGAGGACGTGGGAGAACCCCACCTCTCCTCTCATTCCCCCTCCCTCCCCCTTCCCGTCCGTCGTCAGCTCTTGCACTTTGTACTCGGCAGTAGGAATGTTTTATAAGTGTAGGTCTGGTTAATGGTGTCTCCTTCACTCGTCCTCTCTCTCTCTCTGCAAGGTTTCACTACTAACTGGTGTTTTCATTGTGTTTTCCAGCATGAAGGGACCTCCCTCTCCAGTGAGGAAGTCCCCTGGACCAGCTGCCTTGAGGGAGGGAGGTAGCAGACACAACACAGAGACAGAGAGACGGCCCTGGCAGCGGACAATGAACTTGACAAATAAATCACGAGCCATGTGTGAAGAACAGAAAGAGAGGGAGAGAGAGAAAGAGAGAGATAGATATGAGAGATCGAGAGAGAGATTGAGGGAGAGATAGATAGAGAGATAGAGGTCTGGGGTCCCGCTCACCAACCAAGACTTCACAAAATGGGACAAACACCAAATTGAGACTCTGTACGCAGAATTCTGCAAAAATATCCTCCGTGTACAACGTAGAACACCAAATAATGCATGCAGAGCAGAATTAGGCCGATGCCCACTAATTATCAAAATCCAGAAAAGAGCCGTTAAATTCTATAACCACCTAAAAGGAAGCGATTCCCAAACCTTCCATAACAAAGCCATCACCTACAGAGAGATGAACCTGGAGAAGAGTCCCCTAAGCAAGCTGGTCCTGGGGCTCTGTTCACAAACACAAACACACCCTACAGAGCACCAGGACAGCAGCACAATTAGACCCAACCAAATCATGAGAAAACAAAAAGATAATTACTTGACACATTGGAAAGAATTAACAAAAACACATTTTTTGGCCCTAAACAGAGAGTACACAGCGGCAGAATACCTGACGACTGTGACTGACCCAAAATTAAAGGAAAGCTTTGACTATGTACAGACTCAGTGAGCATAGCCTTGTTATTGAGAAAGGCCGCCGTAGGCAGACATGGCTCTCAAGAGAAGACAGGCTATGTGCTCACTGCCCAAAAAATGAGGTGGAAACTGAGCTGCACTTCCTAACCTCCTGCCCAATGTATGACCATATTAGAGACACATATGTCCCTCAGATTACACAGATCCACAAAGAATTTGAAAACAAATCCAATTTTGAAAAACTCCCATATCTACTGGGTGAAATTCCACAGTGTGCCATCACAGCAGCAAGATTTGTGACCTGTTGCCACGAGAAAAGGGCAACCAGTGAAGAACAAACACCATTGTAAATACAACCCATATTTATGCTTATTTATTTTATCTTGTGTCCTTTAACCATTTGTACATTGTTAAAACACTGTATATATATAATATGACATTTGTAATGTCTTTATTGTTTTGAAACTTCTGTATGTGTAATGTTTACTGTTCATTTTTATTGTTTATTTCACTTTATATATTGACTTTATATATTATCTACCTCACTTGCTTTGGCAATGTTAAAACATGTTTCCCATGTCAATAAAACCCTTGAATTGAAATGAATTGAATTGAATAGAGAGATAGATAGCAAGATAGAGAGAGAGAAATATATGAGATATAGATATGAGAGATAGATAGATATCTGTGTTCGTGTCTGAGTACAGGAGTGTGTGTGTGTGTGTGTGTGTGTCTGTATATTGTCCATGTATGGTGTGAGACAACAGGCAACAGGGCCAACAGAGGTCAGAGGTCACCAGGTCTACATGTCCCTGACGGTCACACACACACCAGTGGTCACACACACGCACACACACGCGCACACATACACACACACCAGTGGTCATAAACACACCCCAGCGGGCGTCCTGCCAGCCCAGCCAGCCCGTTCCTGCCCTAGACCTGCCCTTGATCCGGGTCACAGGAGACCCCATTCATCCCCATCCCCTCCCCTTTAGAACCCCCTGCTGCTTCTCCCTAGAACCCCCTCTGTGGTCCATCCCAGCCCCCTCTCTCCCCAGTCCCCATCTCACCCTCCAGGACTTAGACTGTTTAGAAAGATTAGGTTAATATGAATATCCAGAAACAGAAAGGGACCCCCAGACTGTGAAAGCTATCAAAGGCATATTTGCATCTAATTCTCCAACCCCCCCCCCACCCTACTCCACACTCCCTCCGCTATGTCTCCCCCTCAGTCAGTCACCCCAGTCACCCCAGTCCAATTCCTAACCGTTACTCCAGCAAGGCAGTATGTCGCCCAGACCAGACCAATCCTAGAGGGGATTATTTAGACTTAGCCATAATGAATAATGGATGAATATCTATCTAACCCTCTGGGCTTGTAACAGCCACCTCTCAATTGGCCTTGGCGTTGAGACATTCACTGGCCATGTCTGTCTGTCTGTCTGCCTGCTTGTCTGTCTCTGTCTATACGTATGTCTGTCTGTCTGTCAGTCTGTCTCTGTCTGCCTGCCTGCCTGTCTGCCTGTCTGTCTGTCTGTCTGTCTGTCTGTCTGTCTGTCTGTCTGTCTGTCTGTCTGTCTGTCTGTCTGTCTGTCTGTCTGTCTGCCTGTCTGCCTGTCTGTCTGTCTGCCTGTCTGTCTGTCTGCCTGTCTGTCTGTCTGTCTGTCTGCCTGCCTGTCAGTCTGTCTGTCTGTCTGTCTGTCTGTCTGTCTGTCTGTCTGTCTGTCTGTCTGTCTGTCTGCCTGTCTGTCTGCCTGCCTGCCTGTCTGTCTGTCTGTCTGTCTGTCTGTCTGTCTGTCTGTCTGTCTGTCTGTCTGTCTGTCTGCCTGTCTGTCTGTCTGTCTGCCTGTCTGTCTGTCTGTCTGTCTGTCTGTCTGTCTGTCTGTCTGTCTGTCTGTCTGCCTGCCTGTCTGTCTGTCTGTCTGTCTGTCTGTCTGTCTGTCTGTCTGTCTGTCTGTCTGTCTGTCTGCCTGTCTGTCTGTCTGTCTGCCTGTCTGGAGAAGGTACTCATGTACAACAACACAGGACCGGTACAGATCTAGGAGAAAAATATATGCTAAATATAACACATATCTATGATATACAGTAGATGTAGGTTGTTTGCAATATATTTATCCAAATATAAACATAAACACACAAAGGGCAATATATTGTCAGAGGTCAATACATTATGTTGTCAGTATATTGTCACAGTGTATGTTGTCATAAACAAGAGGTTAGTTTGGAGTTTCTGGGGAGCGTGGGAGAGTTGCTGAAAAGCAAAAGAGCCACTGTACTTTATTTTAAAATCTCCTTGTTTTTTACACTTTATCTCTTTCACTCCCTCTGGTTTCCTCTCTCCTCTTCTCTGTCTTGTTTTCAATGGCACACTTAAAGGCATGGAGATGTCAGCCAGTGAGATACACACACAAGGGCACACCTGTGTGTGAGAGGCTAGGCCAGACCATCTGAATGGGACGAGTTCAGCCAATAGGGCTGTCTGTCCTCTCAGGGCCTCGAGGGCAGAGGGCCG
This sequence comes from Oncorhynchus kisutch, assembly GCF_002021735.2. Lineage (NCBI taxonomy): Eukaryota > Metazoa > Chordata > Actinopteri > Salmoniformes > Salmonidae > Oncorhynchus > Oncorhynchus kisutch. The sequence goes on from NC_034193.2 coordinate 49,071,871, forward strand.
AGTCTTTTGTGGCCCTTCTAAGGGCTGGGAGACACTTACACTTACAAACTCACCCCTGATTGGCCGGAAGACGAAATCCCCCAAGGTGCAATTAGCAATTAGGCAAGACGTTATATTTTGTGAGTGTGTGTTTTTGTGTACTCCTTATTGAGGTCTGGCTCGGGTTTCATGCTTTGTTTGTTTGTCCCTTTCAAGGAGCTCCTCCAGAGTAGCCCCACTCCCCTCTCCCCACTATCTTTGAACAGGCCCCAGCAGCTGTGCGACTAGGCTACATAAAAACAAGACAAGTTGACCACAATGACTGACAAAGTGCTTTGTGGGTCGAGGCCCATTCAGTTAGGGTTCTGCCAAGCACTAGTGTCTCAGGCAGCCCCCATAAAGGCCATAGAACCAGGGAATGGGTTGTCCGAGGAGTGGCCATCGGAAGGGGCCCCTGGTTTATGGGGTGAGAGAATGGTGAGGCCCACTGGTTAAGGGGTGGGAGGATGGGGAGGCCCCGTGGTTAAGAGGCTGAGAGGATGAGGAGGCCCGCTGGTTAGGGGGTGAGAGGATGGGGAGGCCACCTGGTTAAGGGGTGAGAGTATGGGGAGGCCCCTGGTTAAGGGGTGAGAGGATGCAGAGGCCAGCTGGTTAGGGGTGTTGAAAGGATGGGGAGGCCCTCTTGTTAGGGGTTGAGAGGATGGGGAGGCCCACTGGTTAGGGGATGAGAGGATGGGGAGGCCCGCTGGTTAGGGGTTGAGAGGATGGGGAGGCCCTCTGGTTAGGGGTTGAGAGGATGGGGAGGCCCACTGGTTAGGGGGTGAGAGGATGGGGAGGGCCCGCTGGTAATGGGGTGGGAATGGGGAGGCCCCGTGGTTAAGAGGCTGAGAGGATGAGGAGGCCCGCTGGTTAGGGGTTGAAAGGATGGGGAGGCCCTCTTGTTAGGGGTTGAGAGGATGGGGAGGCCCACTGGTTAAGGGGTGAGAGGATGGGGAGGCCCGCTGGTTAGAGGGTGAGAGGATGGGGAGGCCCGCTGGTTAAGGGGTGAGAGGATGGGGAGGCCCGCTGGTTAGGGGGTGAGAGGATGGAGAGGCCCCCTGGTTAAGGGGTGAGAGGATGCAGAGGCCAGCTGGTTAGGGGTTGAAAGGATGGGGAGGCCCTCTTGTTAAGGGGTTGAGAGGATGGGGAGGCCCACTGGTTAGGGGATGAGAGGAAGGGGAGGCCCGCTGGTTAGGGGTTGAGAGGATGGGGAGGCCCTCTGGTTAGGGGTTGAGAGGATGGGGAGGCCCACTGGTTAGGGGGTGAGAGGATGGGGAGGCCCGCTGGTAAGGGGGTGGAGAGGATGCAGAGGCCCGCTGGTTAAGGGGTGAGAGGATGGGGAGGCCACCTGGTTAAGGGGTGAGAGGATGCAGAGGCCAAATGGTTAGGGGTTGAGAGGATGCGGAGGCCCGCTGGTTAGGGGGTGAGAAGATGGAGAGGCCCGCTGGTTAGGGGGTGAGAGGATGGGGAGGCCCGCTAGTTAAGGGGTGAGAGGATGGGGAGGCCCGCTGGTTAGGGGGTGAGAGGATGGGGAGGCCCGCTGGTTAGGGGGTGAGAAGATGGAGAGGCCCGCTGGTTAGGGGGTGAGAGGATGGGGAGGCCCGCTAGTTAAGGGGTGAGAGGATGGGGAGGCCCGCTGTTTAGGGGGTGAGAGGATGGGGAGGCCCGCTGGTTAGGGGATAAGAGGATGGGGAGGCCCGCTGGTTAGGGGGTGAGATGATTGGGAGGCCTGCTGGTTAGGGGGTGAGAGGATGGGGAGGCCCGCTGGTTAGGGGGTGAGAGGATGGGGAGGCCCGCTGGTTAGGGGATAAGAGGATGGGGAGGCCCGCTGGTTAGGGGGTGAGATGATTGGGAGGCCTGCTGGTTAGGGGGTGAGAGGATGGGGAGGCCCTCTGGTTAGGGGGTGAGATGATGGGGAGGCCCGCTGGTTAAGGGGTGAGAGGATGGGGATGCCCGCTGGTTAGGTGGTGAGAGGATGGGGAGGCCTGCTGGTTAGGGGGTGAGATGATGGGGAGGCCCTCTGGTTAGGGGGTGAGATGATGGGGAGGCCCGCTGGTTAAGGGGTGAGAGGATGGGATGCCCGCTGGTTAGGTGGTGAGAGGATGGGGAGGCCCCCTGGTTAGGGGGTGAGAGGATGGGGAGGCCACCTGGTTAAGGGGTGAGAGTATGGGGAGGCCCCCTGGTTAAGGGGTGAGAGGATGCAGAGGCCAGCTGGTTAGGGGTTGAAAGGATGGGGAGGCCCTCTTGTTAGGGGTTGAGAGGATGGGGAGGCCCACTGGTTAGGGGATGAGAGGATGGGGATGCCCGCTGGTTAGGGGTTGAGAGGATGGGGAGGCCCTCTGGTTAGGGGTTGAGAGGATGGGGAGGCCCACTGGTTAGGGGGTGAGAGGATGGGGAGGCCCGCTGGTAATGGGGTGAGAGGATGGGGAGGCCCGCTGATTAAGAGGTGAGAGGATGGGAGGCCCCCTGGTTAAGGGGTGAGAGGATGCAGAGGCCCGCTGGTTAAGGGGTGAGAGGATGGGGAGGCCACCTGGTTAAGGGGTGAGAGGATGCAGAGGCCAAATGGTTAGGGGGTGAGAAGATGGAGAGGCCCGCTGGTTAGGGGGTGAGAGGATGGGGAGGCCCGCTAGTTAAGGGGTGAGAGGATGGGGAGGCCCGCTGGTTAGGGGATAAGAGGATGGGGAGGCCCGCTGGTTAGGGGGAGAGAGGATGGGGAGGCCTGCTGGTTAGGGGGTGAGATGATGGGGAGGCCCTCTGGTTAGGGGGTGAGATGATGGGGAGGCCCGCTGGTTAAGGGGTGAGAGGATGGGGAGGCCCGCTGTTTAGGGGGGTGAGAGGATGGGGAGGCCCGCTGGTTAGGGGATAAGAGGATGGGGAGGCCCGCTGGTTAGGGGGTGAGATGATTGGGAGGCCTGCTGGTTAGGGGGTGAGAGGATGGGGAGGCCCGCTGGTTAGGGGGTGAGAGGATGGGGAGGCCCGCTGGTTAGGGGATAAGAGGATGGGGAGGCCCGCTGGTTAGGGGGTGAGATGATTGGGAGGCCTGCTGGTTAGGGGGTGAGAGGATGGGGAGGCCCTCTGGTTAGGGGGTGAGATGATGGGGAGGCCCGCTGGTTAAGGGGTGAGAGGATGGGGATGCCCGCTGGTTAGGTGGTGAGAGGATGGGGAGGCCTGCTGGTTAGGGGGTGAGATGATGGGGAGGCCCTCTGGTTAGGGGGTGAGATGATGGGGAGGCCCGCTGGTTAAGGGGTGAGAGGATGGGGATGCCCGCTGGTTAGGTGGTGAGAGGATGGGGAGGCCCCCTGGTTAGGGGGTGAGAGGATGGGGAGGCCACCTGGTTAAGGGGTGAGAGTATGGGGAGGCCCCCTGGTTAAGGGGTGAGAGGATGCAGAGGCCAGCTGGTTAGGGGTTGAAAGGATGGGGAGGCCCTCTTGTTAGGGGTTGAGAGGATGGGGAGGCCCACTGGTTAGGGGATGAGAGGATGGGGATGCCCGCTGGTTAGGGGTTGAGAGGATGGGGAGGCCCTCTGGTTAGGGGTTGAGAGGATGGGGAGGCCCACTGGTTAGGGGGTGAGAGGATGGGGAGGCCCGCTGGTAATGGGGGTGAGAGGATGGGGAGGCCCGCTGATTAAGAGGTGAGAGGATGGGAGGCCCCCTGGTTAAGGGGTGAGAGGATGCAGAGGCCCGCTGGTTAAGGGGTGAGAGGATGGGGAGGCCACCTGGTTAAGGGGTGAGAGGATGCAGAGGCCAAATGGTTAGGGGGTGAGAAGATGGAGAGGCCCGCTGGTTAGGGGGTGAGAGGATGGGGAGGCCCGCTAGTTAAGGGGTGAGAGGATGGGGAGGCCCGCTGGTTAGGGGATAAGAGGATGGGGAGGCCCGCTGGTTAGGGGGAGAGAGGATGGGGAGGCCTGCTGGTTAGGGGGTGAGATGATGGGGAGGCCCTCTGGTTAGGGGGTGAGATTATGGGGAGGCCCGCTGGTTAAGGGGGTGAGAGGATGGGGAGGCCCGCTGTTTAGGGGGTGAGAGGATGGGGAGGCCTGCTGGTTAGGGGGTGAGATTATGGGGAGGGCCGCTGGTTAAGGGGTGAGAGGATGGGGAGGCCCGCTGGTTAAGCGGTGAGAGGATGGGGAGGCCCGCTGGTTAGGCGGTGAGAGGATGGGGAGGCCCGCTGGTTAGGGGGTGAGAGGATGGGGAGGCACGCTGGTTAAGGGGTGAGAGTATGGGGAGGCCCGCTGGTTAGGGGGTGAGATTATGGGGAGGCCCGCTGGTTAAGGGGTGAGAGGATGGGGAGGCCCGCTGGTTAAGCGGTGAGAGGATGGGGAGGCCCGCTGGTTAGGTGGTGAGATGATGGGGAGGCCCGCTGGTTAGGGGGTGAGATTATGGGGAGGCCCGCTGGTTAAGGGGTGAGAGGATGGGGAGGCCCGCTGGTTAAGCGGTGAGAGGATGGGGAGGCCCGCTGGTTAGGTGGTGAGATGATGGGGAGGCCCGCTGGTTAGGGGGTGAGAGGATGGGGAGGCACGCTGGTTAAGGGGTGAGAGTATGGGGAGGCCCGCTGGTTAGGGGGGTGAGATTATGGGGAGGCCCGCTGGTTAAGGGGTGAGAGGATCGGGAGGCCCGCTGGTTAAGCGGTGAGAGGATGGGGAGGCCCGCTGGTTAGGTGGTGAGATGATGGGGAGGCCCGCTGGTTAGGGGGTGAGAGGATGGGGAGGCACGCTGGTTAAGGGGTGAGAGTATGGGGAGGCCCGCTGGTTAAGGGGTGAGAGGATGGGGAGGCCCGCTGGTTAGGGGGTGAGAGGATGGGGTGGCCCTCTGGTTAAGAGGTGAGAGGATGGGAGGCCCCCTGGTTAAGGGGTGAGAGGATGCAGAGGCCCGCTGGTTAAGGGGTGAGAGGATGGGTAGGCCACCTGGTTAAGGGGTGAGAGGATGCAGAGGCCAAATGGTTAGGGGGTGAGAAGATGGAGAGGCCCGCTGGTTAGGGGGTGAGAGGATGGGGAGGCCCACTAGTTAAGGGGTGAGAGGATGGGGAGGCCCGCTGGTTAGGGGATAAGAGGATGGGGAGGCCCGCTGGTTAGGGGGAGAGAGGATGGGGAGGCCTGCTGGTTAGGGGGTGAGATGATGGGGAGGCCCTCTGGTTAGGGGTGAGATGATGGGGAGGCCCGCTGGTTAAGGGGTGAGAGGATGGGGAGGCCCGCTGTTTAGGGGGTGAGAGGATGGGGAGGCCTGCTGGTTAGGGGGTGAGATTATGGGGAGGGCCGCTGGTTAAGGGGTGAGAGGATGGGGAGGCCCGCTGGTTAAGCGGTGAGAGGATGGGGAGGCCCGCTGGTTAGGCGGTGAGAGGATGGGGAGGCCCGCTGGTTAGGGGGTGAGAGGATGGGGAGGCACGCTGGTTAAGGGGTGAGAGTATGGGGAGGCCCGCTGGTTAGGGGGTGAGATTATGGGGAGGCCCGCTGGTTAAGGGGTGAGAGGATGGGGAGGCCCGCTGGTTAAGCGGTGAGAGGATGGGGAGGCCCGCTGGTTAGGTGGTGAGAGGATGGGGAGGCCCGCTGGTTAGGCGGTGAGAGGATGGGGAGGCACGCTGGTTAAGGGGTGAGAGTATGGGGAGGCCCGCTGGTTAAGGGGTGAGAGGATGGGGAGGCCCGCTGGTTA
>NC_034193.2:49077630-49081546 GCF_002021735.2 Oncorhynchus kisutch
CCTGCCTTCAAACCCTCCCTCCCTCTCTCCTGCCTTCAAACCCTCCCTCCCTCTCTCCTGCCTTCAAACCATCCCTCCCTCCCTTCTCTCCTGCCTTCAAACCCCTCCCTCCCTCCCTCTCTCCTGCCTTCAAACCTCCCTCCCTCCCTCCCTCTCTCCTGCCTTCAACCCTCCCTCCCTCCCTCTCTCCTGCCTTCAAACCCCCCTCCCTCCCTCCCTCTCTCCTGCCTTCAAACCCTCCCCTCCCTCTCTCCTGCCTTCAAACCTCCCTCCCTCCTCTCTCTCCTGCCTTCAAACCCTCCCTCCCTCCCTCTCTCTGCCTTCAAACCCTCCCTCCCTCTCTCCTGCCTTCAAACCCTCCCTCCCCTCTCTCTCTCCTGCCTTCAACCCTCCCTCTCCTCTCTCCTGCCTTCAAAACCCTCCCTCTCTCTCTCCTGCCTTCAAACCCTCCCTCTCTCTCTCCTGCCTTCAAACCCTCCCTCCCTCTCTCCTGCCTTCAAACCCTCCCTCCCTCCCTCTCTCCTGCCTTCAAACCCTCCCTCCCTCTCTCCTGCCTTCAAACCCTCCCTCCCTCCCTCTCTCCTGCCTTCAAACCCTCCCTCCATCCCCTCTCCTGCCCTTCAAAGCCTCCCTCCTCCCTCTATCCTGCTTCAACCTCCATCCTCCCTCCCTCTCTCTGCCTTCAAACCCTCCACTCCTCCCTCTCTCCTGACTTCAAACCTCCCTCCCTCCTCTCCTGCATTTCAACCCTCCCTCCCTCCCTCTCTCCTGCCTTCAAACCCTCCCCTCCCTCTCTCTGCCTTCAAAACCCTCCCTCCCTCTCTCCTTGCCCTTCAAACCCTCCCTCCCTCTCTCCTGCCTTCAAACCCTCCCTCCCTCTCTCCATGCCTTCAAACCCTCCCTCCCTCTCTCCTGCGCCTTCAAACCCTCCCTCCCTCTCTGCCTGCCTTCAAACCCTCCCTCCCTTCTCCTGCCTTCAAACCCTCCCTCCCTCCCTCTCCTTTCCTGCCTTCAAACCCTCCCTCCCTCTCTCTGCCTTCAAACCCTCCCTCCCTCCTCTCTCCTGCCTTCAAACCCTCCCTCCCTCTCTCCTGCCTTCAAACCCTCCCTCCCTCTCTCCTGCCTTCAAACCCTCCCTCCCTCTCTCCTGCCTTCAAACCCTCCCTCCCTCCCTCCTGCCTTCAAACCCTCCCTCCCTCTCTCCTGCCTTCAAACCCTCCCTCCCTCTCTCCTGCCTTCAAACCCTCCCTCCCCTCACCCGAACGGGGGGGAATGTATAAACAGAAAATGTGTGAGATGGCATGTACCGAAAAAGATAAGGAATTCTTTGTCTGTTTTTGGATTTAACTGTTGACCGTTGAATGCTTGAGTCAGAGTCACTGGGCTAGGGCAGCCTCTCTCTCAATTCAATTCAATTTAAGGGCTTTATTGGCAGGGGAAACATATGTTAACTTGCATAAAAATGTGCAATAAAAGTTCCAAAAGAATAAAGACATTTCAAATGTCCATATTATGTGCAAATAGTTAAAGTACACAAGGGGAAAATAAATGAACATACAGATGGGTTGTATTTACAATGGTGTTTGTGCTTCTCTGGTTGCCCTTTCTTGTGGCAACAGGTCACAAATCTTGCTACTGTGATATTTCACCAATAGATATGGGAGTTTATCAATATTGTGGTCCCCCTTTCCTACCCCCTCGGCCCTCTCTCTCTGCCCTCTCTCTCAGACCTCTCTCTCGAACCTCTCTCGAACCCCTCTCTCTCTGGCCCTCTCTCTCGGACCTCTCTCTCGAACCTCTCTCTCAACCCCTCTCTCTCACCCCTCTCTCTCGCCCCCTCCTCTCGTCCCCTCCTCTCGTCCCCTCTGCCCTCCCTTAGTTCTGGGCTGCAATACTGCTATACACTTCTCTGCCTTGTGGTATCTATAGGGCCTTGGGACAGATTGTTGGCACGGGTTCACAGGTAACATTCCAGCACGGTTTGAGATCTTAGGCCCGAGCCTTGTTAAAATCACCATTTATAGGCTCCAGCTGGCTACAGGGAATCAACTTCCAGGCTGGTGGGGCTACCTATTTAATTCTTATTAACTCATTGGTGTTAGTGTTATAGTATGCCTATGCATGAGGACTGGGGAGAAGAGACTCTCTGGGAATAGCCTGGCTAGATTCCACGTAGCTCGGTAGCATCGCATTCAATGTATTTAGCTGAGAACAGGCTGTAACCCGAGGTGAATACCAACATGTTTAGTGAATTTGGGCTTTCAAAATGTAGTGCTGCCTGTGACTCTTAGCCAAATCACAAAATAACGTCTATCAAATACATCTGCTTATACAAAGCAGACCCACTTCAGGCCAGGCTGTGGTAGAAATGAGAGAGGTGGTGACGGTGGGCCATTTCAACTCCAAGGGTCCTAGCGCCCCTCCCTTTCTCCTCCCTGGCTCTGCCCAGGGCCTGTATTCAACAAAGCGTCTCTGAATAAGAGTTCTGATCTAGGATCAGGTTGGACTTTTCCGTCATGATGAATAAGAGGAGGGACCTGATCCAGATCAGGCGCTTGGTGAGTTTGAGCCCTGCTCTGCTCTAGTCTACACAGTACTGTGGCATGGCATAGATTAGAGTCTTAGAGACCACATGTGTCTAATTAAGAGAGAGACTGCATGGAATCTGGTACGGCAAGGCCCTGAGATGAAGAGTAGTGGGGAGCGTGGGCTGCCTTCGCCAAGCGTATGGCCCATCCCATCTTACAGACTGTTATTGAGGGTCAACGGTACATGTGTGACGTTTACTGCTTCCCATGCACCCCTCCTTTCCAGCCCTCCTTTTCCTCCCTCTTTACCCACACTCCTCTTCACAGTAAGTGGGCTTTCAAATGTTGTGAGATAGAAAGCGAGGAGAAGGACATGTGTGGTTCGAACGGTGAACTTGTCTTGGCTTAAGCCGACACAAAAAAAAAACGGTTTGTAGGTCAGCGTCGAGCGTGCACGACCACTTCCCGAAAGTGCACTGTGTGTCTCTTCCTGCTATTGTCAATGACTCGGAGGCGGGGCTAGGAGGGGGGCTAGGGTGAGGGGGGAGTTGTGGCTTGTTGAACAGGAGGCGATATTGCAATATTAATACTGTTTGGAACTTGTTTCCGGGTTCTTGCAACCGTTTCCCTGAAGTCCTTTATGAATTAGTTAGGAACAAACAGCAGTAGGGGTGTTGGACGGACTGGGACATTGTGTGGGCTCAGCATGCTGGTCTTGCTATCTCTACATACATACTGCTTGAGATTTGACGTTGTCCTCGTGTGCGGTGTTACTCTGGAATAGACTTCTGGTGTGACGTGATTCAAGGCAGTTTGATTTAAAACCCGATCAGAGGAAAGAAATCCAACTCTTTACAACGTCCAATGAAAGACTTACCATGTTGCTGCATTATAGACGAACACTCACCTCTCTCGTCTCTGCTTTACTCCACTAAGAGTTGTGATCCTGGTTGAGTTTGACCGTGGACTAACCTTAACCGCAGAGCAGCAGCAGAGTCCATCTATTGACGACGATTGACCTTGAACTATTTACCAGCTGACCACACTGTGACCACTGTGTAACCGCAGTCGGGAACACAGCAGATGGGTAGCGTGTTTAAGGACGCTGCGGGCGACTCCTCCGACACACTGGTCTTGTTTGTCTTCTGTCCCATTTTTTAAATTCTACCACCCCATTCCCCCACAATGCCTTGGGGCGTCATATGCTCGAACAGGCTCCTCTGATTGGCCGCGGCTCACATGACCTTTCCAAGCCACTGGTTGTCTCGCGCCTCGACGTGCCCAGAGAGAGCGAGGGAAACATACAGTAACAAGGTGTCTGAAGCAACCTTTGTTTGGTCATGAGTAAATGTTGGGCAGTGAGAAAAGACAGTGAGTTTTCCTTCCCC
>NC_034193.2:49081646-49106793 GCF_002021735.2 Oncorhynchus kisutch
ACCCCCCCCCCCCCCCCCCCCCCCTCTCTCTCTCTCTCTCTCTCGCTCTCTCTCTCTCGCTCTCTCTCTCTCTCTCTCTCTCTCTCTACCTCCCTGCCTTCCTCCCCCCCTCCTTCTCATCCTCCCCCCCTCTCCCTCCCTGCCTGCCTGCCTTCCTCCCCCTCCCTCTCTTCCTCCCCCCCTCTCCCTCCCTGCCTCTCCCTCTCTCTCTTCCTCCCCCCCTCTCCCTCCCTGCCTTCCTCCCCCTCTCTCCCTCACTCTCTTCCTCCCCCCTCTCTCTCTTCCTCCCCCCCTCTCCCTCCCTGCCTTCCTCCCCATCCCTCTCTTCCTCCCCCCCTCTCCCTCCCTGCCTCCCCCTCTCTCTCTTCCTCCCCCCCTCTCCCTCACTCTCTTCCTCCCCCCTCTCTCTCTTCCTCCCCCCCTCTCCCTCCCTGCCTTCCTCCCCATCCCTCTCTTCCTCCCCCTCTCTCTCTCCGTCCTGTGAACGAGCCAGTCCATTCGGTTAGGCCTGTATGAGCTTATGTCTTCTTGGAATATGATTTCCAGTGAAGTGAGTTAGATCAGAGGGCATGGAGAGGGGGAGGAAAATACAAAACACCTGTAGAGTTCTCTTCTCCTCCCTAACCCTGATGGAAGGAGAGTAGGTGGAGAGTAGGTGCCTGGGAGGGCAGGGTGGGGCGAGGCCAAGGGTAGAGGCTCCAGAGGGAAAACAGAGCAAGAGGAGATGGAGAGAGACGGCGAGAGGGAGGGAGACTGACCCTTCTCAGTGCTGTTATCATAAATATAAGAAAATACTGAGAAAGGAGGGAGGAGGAACAGGGGAGTATACTGGCATGAGGGAGAGAAGATAGAGAGGGAAAGTATGAGTGAAGGGGTACAGAGAGAGAGAGAGAGAGAGGGAGAGAAGATAGAGAGAGATAGTATGAGTGAAGGGGTACAGAGTGAGAGAGATGAAAGGAGGGAGTAGGGAGAGACAAAGAGATAGAGAGAGAGAAAGAGATAGAGAGAGAGAGTTCCTAACCTCCTGCCAAATGTATGACCATATTAGAGACACGTACTTCCCTCAGATTACACAGACCCACAAAGAATTCGAAAACAAATCGAATTTTGATAAACTCCCATTTCTACTGTCTGAAATTCCACAGTGTGCCATCATAGCAGCAAGATTTGTGACCTGTTGCCACAAGAAAAGGGCAACAAGTGAAGAACAAACACCATTGTAAATACAACCCATATTTATGTTTATTTATTTTCCCTTTTGTACTTTGTCATTACGAAACTGCATATAGACAATAATATGACATGTCTCTATTTCTTCTATTTCTTTCTCTACTTTTGTGAGTGTAATGTTTACTGTTCATTTTTGATTGTTTATGGCACTTTTGTTTATGATCTATTTCACTTGCTTTGTCAATGTAAACCTATGTTTCCCATGCCAATAAAGCCCTTTGAATTGGATTGAGTGAGACACCGGAACGAGACAGACAGAAGTGTTTGCTCACCCTGGAGGGATTCTCTCAGTGGAGGGAGTGTGTGTGAGTGTGGCTGGGAGTGTGTGTGTATGTGTGTTTGTGTGTTGTGTATCCTCCCAGCCTTCCAGCTTCTCGTGGCCTCGCCAGTCTGCAGGTCCCTGCCTGTAGATGCCCCCTAGCCCTAACCCCCACTACCCCCTACCCTAAACACCCTCCCCTCTCCTCCGCTCCTCCTCTTCTTCTCTCCTTCTCTCAACACTGTCTGGGCCCTCCAGTGAAAAGCTGCTACAGTGATTGCTGACCTACTGCATGGCGTGCTCAAAGGGGCCCCCTCCCTTAGAAAGAAATACACAACTAAATGGAGAGGAAACATCTATTTACAGCTATTCCCTCACTGATATCAGCAAAGCTGTGTGCGTTTCCAATGAGCAATCGACACGTCCACTCTAGTCTCTAACGTCTAGTCTTTCATCCCATGTTCATCTCTGCTCTCTCGCCCTAAGATACACAGCCCAGCCCAGCCTGGGAAGTCGTCTAAAAATAACCCGACTTGATTAAGTCTTCTCGTCTACAGTACCTGTAGAATAATGTACCTGTAGAATAATGTATTGAAACAGGCACACAGCAGTCTGGGGTTTCCCTGATATCTCCTGTCATTTCTGTTGTCCATCCACTCTGCTTGACTTTAAGGACACAACTGTTAACAATGACAATGTGAAGGACATTATCATTGTCCATAATAGGCCGTGTCTAATGCACCATTGTTTCTAATGCACTAGAACCATTAGAGACAGATGATAGGAGCAGCCAGAACCGGGACTGTGTTTCTCTGACCCACTAGAACCATTAGAGACAGATGATAGGAGCAGCCAGGACCGGGACTGTGTTTCTCTGACCCACTAGAACCATTAGAGACAGATGATAGGAGCAGCTAGGCCCGGGACGGTGTTTCTCTATCATCTGTCTCTAATGGTTCTAGTGGGTCAGAGAAACACAGTCCCGGTTCTGGCTGCTCCTATCATCTGTCTCTAATGGTTCTAGTGGGTCAGAGAAACACAGTCCTGGTTCTGGCTGCTCCTATCATCTTTCATGACTGTGGAAAGGTAATAAGTATGTGATTTGAGAGTCGAACCAACACAGAACACATTACTTACTGGCACAGTACACAGCTAGACAGAGCTAGTTCCCAAACCAAAGACCACCAGGCTTCACGTAGTCAGTTATCTCACAGTAAATCTCCCTTCATGCCAGCCAAGTTCTTTCTTTCTGTCTCGGTCTCTCTCTCTCTCTCTGACTCTTTTCTTTCCTTGTGATGTGTCTAGTCTGTCTTTTTCTGCTTGCTCTCTCTCTCTCTCTCTCTCTCTCTCTCTCTTTTTTTCTTTCTCTCAGACTCTCTTCTTTCCTCTCCGTTTGATGTGTGTAGTCAGTGGGTTAGCAGTCTGACTGAACCTTGCTGTTGCCACACTGTCTGTTTTTTAAACCTGGAATCCCCGAACGGACTGTTTGTTAGCTCTCCCCTTCTCTCTTCTCCCTCACTGTGTTTTCTCGTTGGTAAGCCGCATTTCCTGCATCAGGCCTTGTTTCAGAGCAAGTGTTGGTCAAACAGGCTCTTTGTTGGTGGCCAGTGGCTCAGTGCACCACAAAGTAGTCTGGCCTGGGACAAAGGCAACTGTGTGTGTGTGTGTGTGTGTGTGTGTGTGTGTGTGTGTGTGTGTGTGTGTGTGTGTGTGTGTGTGTGTGTGTGTGTGTGTGTGTGTGTGTGTGTGTGTGTGTGTGTGTGTGTGAGAGAGAGCGAGCAGGGCCGCGACCACCTGGGACACACCGCGTTGGGGTGAATACTGATGGAGAGAGGGCAGACACACACACACACACACACACATGGGATGGCTAATGGCAGACTGGACCCCCCCCCTTCCTCCTCCATCACCAGTCTCTTGTCCATGAATCCACAAATGACATGAACAGACTAGTAGTCACATTTACACTTTCTATCACAGCACTCTGAAGAGGTCTCCATATCCTCCCCGATCATTCCTACCAACACCCAGAAACACTTAGGAATATTGGCAGGGACCGTTATTAGTATAATCACTTTTCAGGTGGAAGTCCAAAATGGCTGAGCTGACCTACAGTGTTCTCCTGGCTCTCTCGCTCCTCCTCCGATGCCTTGCTAATCCTATAACAACATTCCTCCATTACCTCAATGACCGATATCTGTGAGAGCCAGTTGGGACGGTCGGTAGGAGGAGAGAGAGACTTAGCAGGGGTTGGTCAAGAACAAAACAAAATGGTGGAAAAGTCAAGTCCTTGCAGGAACAGTAGAAAGTTGTCTTGGGGACGGAGAGTTGTTACCGTGGCGTTGTGAACTTGTTACCTCAGGGTTCAAGGTCATTGTTGATTGTAGCCAACGGCTGTTGTTTGTGTGTCGCTGTGTTTGAGTGGTAGGGGTTCAGTTGGGGTGGAGGGGGTCTGGCTGATACTGACACTAGTGTAGGGGGGTGAGGGGTTACGGGGGCGGAGGGTTGGGAGTAGGGGGTGTGGAGGTGCATATTGCAACAGAGGAACAATGAGAGGGTCTGGATCTGCGTGTACAAAGTGGCTGCAGGCTGCAGTACCTCCCAAGACTAGACTGTTTATAATCATCCCATCACTATTGCTTTGTCTAGCCTGGCCTTGTCTCCTTCTGTCTGACTGGCTGAGACAGTATTGGAATACATGTGATCCTGCCGAATGGGCCATATGGGCAATATCTTGCTGTTTAACATGTCCTTTCCCATTTGTCCTTGTGCTCTTTGCATGGCTGCGGATCATATTCTCTGGTGATAGCAGTGCATTGTAATAGCCCTCTTCTGCTTTGTGTTGCGACAGGCTGCAATGTCCTTGGTAGGCTTGTTATCCTCTTTTTCTGTTATTCCTCTTTTCGTTATTTCTTTCTCGCTCTCTCGCGCTCCCTCTCTCCATCTCTTCTATTCTCTATCTCTCTTTCTCTCTCCGTTTTTTCTCTTTTATTCTTTCTCTCCCCCCCCCCCCCCCCTCTCTCTCTCTCCTCCCCTCCCCCCTATCTCTGTAATCCTTCTCCCCAGCCTTGGTTTCAGCCCAGTCTCTCCTCTCCTGGTCCTATTTCAAAGGGACCTCGACTTAGTTTTAGCTTTAGAGCTTCTAGAATCTAGAGACCGCTCGCTGAAAGGGTTCTCTTCTTTTTCTTTCCATTGGAGGACTAGAGAAATTTCAGAAGATAATTCCCCCAAGCTCACATATTCCTTCCCTTTTTATAATCTTCAAGGCCATCAAATGCCCTGTCAGGACATGTTTCTCTGCTTCCTCACACGCTGTCCTTCCCTTTGAGCCGGGATCATTAGAGAGGGATAGGCTGCGTGCCAAATGGCCCCCTATGGGCCCTGGTCAATACTATATAGGGAATAGAGTTCCATTTGAGAAGCACCCATAGTCTAGTCAAGGCCAATTTAGATATCTTCTTTTTGTTGTTGTGTGTCTGCCGGACAGGCGGGTGGGAATGGGTACGTCACATTGGTCCGGCTCGGTGCCAATCAATATGACGAGGGCATCAATTATCCAAACTGTTCTGTGTTGTCGTCTCGTGAGCAGGGAGGTTTCAAACGTCATCTGGACCAGATGATTGCACAGCGAGAGACGGGTGTTTCTGATGTATAGGCAAATGATTTAGGGGCCGGCCGTGTTGTGGCGCTCCGCTGTCCTTCACGACTGTCGTCTCAGGCAGCCATTATGAATGGCACCTTCACGCCTGGCACCTTCACGCCGCGCTACCCCACGCGTGTGCCTCGATCCTCCTCCGACAGATAGACAGGTGAAGGCCTCAGAGGAAGAGAATGTGTATACGCCACGTGAGCCGTTCTCCTCCTGCCTCGTCCTTTTCGACAACATCAGTTACACCACATAGGGAGACTGTAGGGTGGCACGTGTTGTCAGGAAAGGGTTGCAGATCCAAGCAGAACTGGACCACAAAGCTTTTGGTTGTAAAGGAACGTTTTAAGAGTAATGTGGGTCTTTGGTTTCGTAAAAAAAACATGTTGGAAATACATCAGATGTAAATCAAATCAAATCAAATTTGACATAAGGTGTATAAGCTGCTATACCTCCACTACATCAATATAATGACCCCCAAAAAACGCAGTGCATTTTTATATGTGAGTATATGTGGAAAGGCAGAACATGGGCAAATTGCCTTTTTATGATGGAAAAAATCCATAGGAGGTCAGAGCCCCTTGCAGGTGGCAGCAATTAACTGTAATTTTTGCGGATTGTAATGATCCATAATTTGCCAGCCCCCCAGATCTCTTTTCAGTGAAAAAAAATGTTCTGTGGAGCTGCCTTTGATTGGATGCACATTTCCCTGTTGCTTGCTGTTCTTTAAAGGCCCAACCCTTCATTTGAAAAACAACAAAACGGCAGCCCCACTCAGTTTGCTATAAAGCTGAGGGATGAATGGATCAATGGGTATAGCTATATCATTGACAAGGGCCGTACATATCAAAGAGTGACTCTTTAAGTGGGATTGTCACGAGAGGGCCAGGGTGGCAGGGAGGCCGACACGTGAGAATCTGTTTTTCGACGCATTCTTCTTCTCCTCCTTCAGGCTGTTCTAGCAGCGGGAGCCCAGCCTGCACAGTGTCCTCCTCACCCCTAGCCTCGACAGCCACAGTGGGGTACAGCAAGGCTGGGCTTCTGCTCCGTCCGCCATCTTAGCAACGGCTAATCTTTATAGCTGGCAGCACATTCATGTTTTTGGTTAAGTGTCTGCCTGCCTGGCTGACAGATAAAACAAAACAGAAAAAAGGGATAAGAAACAAAAGGAGAGAAGAAACGAAAGCAGAGATGAAAGAGAAGAGGCACATTTGAGGAGTGGTGTAGAGAATGTGCTACTTTGCATATCTCACTTCTCTTTTCTCTATTCTTCTTTTCTATTCACCTGAGAGGATTTCAAATCAATCTGTAAACCATGAAACTATCCCAAGTAGAATAATAATACATGAAATGCATTTTCATAGCACCACCCTCAAATCATTCCCTGGCACTCTCCTTTTTTGTCACTGTGTCACCAGCAAAGCACCCCCACACCATCACACCTCCTCCTCCATGCTTCACGGTGGGAACGACATGTGCGGAGATCATCCGTTCACCTACACAAAAATCAAACATTTAGACTCATCAGACCAAGGGATCGATTTCCACCGGTCTAATGTTCATTGCTTGTGTTTCTTGGCTAAAGCAAGTCTCTTCTTCTTATTGGTGTCCTTTAGTAGTGGTTTCTTTTCAGCAATTCTACCATGAAGACCTGATTCACACAGTCTCCTCTGAACAGTTGATGTTGAGATGTGTCTGTTACTTGAACTCTGTGCAGCAGTTATTTGGGCTGCAATTTCTGAGGCTGGTAACTGTAATGAACATATCCTCTGTAGCAGAGGTAACTTTGGGTCTTCCTTTCCTGTGGTGGTCCTCATGAGAGACAGTTTCATCATAGCACTTGATGGTTTTTGCGACTGCACTTGAAGAACCTTTCTACGGTCTTGAAATTTTCTGGATTCACTGACCTTCATGTCTTAAAGAAATGATGGACTGATGTTGCTCTTTGCTTATTTGAGCTGTTCTTGCCATAATATGGACTTGGTCTTTTATCAAATAGGGCTATCTTCTGTATACCATCCCTACCTTGTCACAACACAACTGATTGGCTCAAACGCGTTAAGAATGAAAGAAATTCCACAAATGAACTTTTAACACGGCACCCCTGTTAATTGAAATGCATTTCAGGTGACTACCTCATGAAGCTGGTTGCTTTGAAGAATCTCAAGTATCAAATATATTTTGATTTGTTTAACACTTTTTTGGTTACTACATGATTCCATATGTGTTATTTCATAGTTTTGATGTCTTCACTATTATTCTACAATGTAGAAAATAGTAAAAATAAAGAAATATCTTGGACTGAGTAAGCGTGTCCAAACTTTTGACTGGTACTATATATATATATATACAGTGAGGGAAAAAAGTATTTGATCCCCTGCTGATTTTGTATGTTTGCCCATTGACAAAGAAATGATCAGTCTATAATTTTAATGGTAGGTTTATTTGAACAGTGAGAGACAGAATAACAACAAAAAAATCCAGAAAAACGCATGTCAATAATGTTATAAATTGATTTGCATTTTAATGAGGGAAATAGGTATTTGACCCCTCTGCAAAACATGACTTAGTACTTGGTGGCAAAACCCTTGTTGGCAATCACAGAGGTCAGACGTTTCTTGTAATTGGCCACCAGGTTTGTGCACACATCTCAGGAGGGATTTTGTCCCACTCCTCTTTGCAGATCTTCTCCAAGTCATTAAGGTTTAGCAAATCGAACCTTCAGCTCCCCCCACAGATTTTCTATGGGATTAAGGTCTGGAGACTGGCTAGGCAACTCCAGGACCTTAATGTGCTTCTTCTTGAGCCACTCCTTTGTTGCCTTGGCCGTGTATTTTGGGTCATTGTCATGCTGGGATACCCATCCACGACCCATTTTCAATGCCCTGGCTGAGGGAAGGACACCGAGATTACCCAAGATTTGACGGTACATGGCCCTGTCCATCATCCCTTTGATGCGGTGAAGTTGTCCTGTCCCCTTAGCAGAAAAACACCCCCAAAGCATAATATTTCCACCTCAATGCTTGACGGTGCGGATGGTGTTCTTGGGGTCATATGCAGCATTCCTCCTCCTCCAAACACGGCGAGTTGAGTTGATGCCAAAGAGCTCCATTTTGGTCTCATCTGACCACAACACTTTCACCCAGTTGTCCTCTGAATCATTCAGATGTTCATTGGCAAACTTCAGAAGGGCATGTATATGTGCTTTCTTGAGCAGAGGGACCTTGCGGGCGATGCAGGATTTCAGTCCTTCACGGAGTAGTGTGTTACCAATTGTTGATGACTATGGTCCCAGCTGCCTTGAGATCATTGACAAGATCCTCCTGTGTAGTTCTGGGCTGATTCATCACCGTTCTCATGATCATTGCAACTCCACGAGGTGAGATCTTGTATGGAGCCCCAGGCAGAGGGAGATTGACAGTTCTTTTGTGCTTCTTCCATTTGTGATTAATCGCACCAACTGTTGTCACCTTCTCACCAAGCTGCTTGGCGATGGTCTTGTAGCCCATTCCAGCCTTGTGTAGGTCTTCAATCTTGTCCCTGGCATCCTTGGAGAGCTCTTTGGTCTTGGCCATGGTGGAGAGTTTGGAATCTGATTGATTGCTTTGTGGACAGGTGTCTTTCAAACTGAGATTAGGAGCACTCCCTTTAAGAGTGTACTCCTAATCTCAGCTCGTTACCTGTATAAAAGACACCTGGGAGCCAGAAATCTTTCTGATTGAGAGGGGTCAAATACTGATTTCCCTCATTAAAATGCAAATCAATTTATAACATTATTGACATGCGTTTTTCTAGATTTTTTTGTTGTTATTCTGTCTCTCACTGTTCAAATAAACATACCATTAAAATTATAGACTGATCATTTCTTTGTCAGTGGGAAAACGTACAAAATCAGCAGGGGATCAAATACTTTTTTCTATCACTGTATATTTTTATAAAGTATTTCATTAACTTTTTCCCCCTTACTAGCTCTGACTTTAGTTAGCTACTCTATTTAGAAACATGTATTTACTATGGCTGTGGTTGTCCCACTTATCTATCTTAAGATGAATGCACTAACTGTAAGTCGCTCTGGCTAATAGCATCTGCTAAATGACTAAAATGTGAAATGTAAATGTGTCAGCATTAGACACATGTTCTACTTTAGCCCCTCTAATTCTCTAAACACATCTATGGAGGATGGTTGAGTGTGTTTAACGAGATTACAAACGCATTGTCAGGCAAATCTCAGGTCATCGAGCAAGGGCCATTGAAATTCAATTATTGTTTAAAATATTCCTAATTACCTCCTCGTCTGTGTAAATTGTATACACTGATTGAGATCTCGTTGCTGGTGTTGTTTAGATGGGCTGTGTAATTGAATGCATGTTTAAATCTCAGTGTATTAATTAAGCTGGTAAAAACTGAAGCTGAATTATTTATCAAATACAATGGATATCTTTGTTGTCGAACTGAAATATGAAGTATCACGGTCTAGCAATCCTAGAGGTCCTCAATCTCTTTCAGTCAAGTAACCCTTCTTCATTCTCTCTCCTATTCACAGATAAGGATGAGCCCAGTAGTTACACGTGTACGACCTGCAAGCATCCGTTCAGCAGTGCCTGGTTCCTGCTCCAGCACGCCCAGAACACCCATGGCTTCCGCATCTATCTGGAGAGCGAGCCAGGCAGCCCCCTCACCCCCAGGGTAGCCGCCCCGCCTGGGATGGGGGGTGACTGCACCTCCCAGCCCCCCCTCCACGGTGTCCACCTGGCCGATGGGAGCCCCTTCAGTCTGCTGAGATTGCCTGGGTCCGGGTCTGGCCGGGAAGGGGCCACCTCTGTCCCCCACGAGGGGCGCTACCCCCGGACGCCTCCTCTGTTTAGTCCGCCTCCACGGCACCACCTGAGCCCAGAGAACCTGGCGCTGGCCATCCATCACCCGAGCACCTTCGACAGGGTGATGCGGCTCAACTCAGTGGTCCTGGATCCACCGCCCGCAATGGACTTCTCAAGGAGACTGCGGGAGCTGGCGGGTAACCCCACGGGGGCCTCCCCACCCCTGTCGCCCAACAAGCCCATACAACGGCTGCTGCAGCCCTTCCAGCCGGGCTCCAAGCCCCCCTTCTCAGCCACGCCTCCCCTCTCCACCTCCCAGTCGCCCTCGTCTGGCTTCCGCTCCACCCCCAACCCGGCCCAGCCTACCACGCCACTCAAGGCCAAGTCGTGCGAGTTCTGCGGGAAGTCCTTCAAGTTCCAGAGCAACCTGATCGTGCACCGGCGCAGCCACACAGGAGAGAAGCCCTACAAATGCCACCTGTGCAACCACGCCTGCACCCAGGCCAGCAAGCTGAAGCGCCACATGAAGACGCACTCTCAGAAGAACTCCCTCAACACCAAGTCGGATGACGGCCTATCCACCTCCAGCTCACCCGACCCAGGCACCAGCGACCTGGTGGGCAGCGCTACCAACGCCCTCAAGTCCGTGGTGGCCAAGTTCAAGAGTGAGAACAACGGCCTGCTTGAGAATGGTGAGGAGGAGGAAGAGGAAGAAGAGGAGGAGGAGGGAGATGAAGAGGAAGAGGGAGACGAGGAAGAAGAGGAGGAAGAGGAGGAAGAAGGAGAGGAGGCAGAGGAAGAGATGGAGACTGAGGAAGGTGAGAAGACCGATTATCATTTCAGCCTGCTGTTGGAAGGGGCCCGGCACCACCAGAACAGCCAGGCCCTCCACCCCCACTCCCATCCCCACCGACGGAGCACTCCCCGGGACGCCTGTGAAGAGGACTTGGCACTGGAGTCGGACCGGGCCGACAAGGTCTGTGGCACCACCCCAACAGCCAATGGCCTGGGTCCTCTCTCTAATGAGGCCCTGACCAGGAAGCTCCTGATGGGGAGCCCCGGGTCCCTCAGCACCATGACCAAGCGTATCAAGGTGGAGAAAGAACTAGATCTTCCCACGCCCACCATCCCCAACACAGATAACGTCTACTCCCAGTGGCTGGCCGGCTATGCCGCCTCCCGACAACTCAAGGACCCCTTACTCAGCTTTGGAGAGTACTCCACCAGACAATCGCCCTTCGCCACATCCTCCGAGCACTCCTCCGAGAACGGCAGCATGCGCTACTCCACGCCTCCCGAGGAGATGGACGGCGGCTGCGGGGCCTCGGGCCACAGCGGGACGGGGAGTGGGGCCAGCACCCCCCACCTGTCAGGGAGCGGCGGGCGCCCCAGCTCCAAGGATGGCAGCCGGCGGAGCGACACTTGCGAGTACTGCGGCAAGATCTTCAAGAACTGCAGCAACCTGACAGTGCACCGGCGCAGCCACACGGGAGAGAGGCCCTACAAGTGTGACCTGTGCAGCTACGCCTGCGCCCAGAGTAGCAAGCTCACTCGCCACATGAAGACCCACGGCCAGATGGGCAAGGACGTTTATAAATGTGAAATCTGCCACATGCCTTTCAGTGTGTACAGCACTCTAGAGAAACACATGAAGAAGTGGCACAGCGATCAACCCATGCCAACCACCCTGGAAATTAAGACTGAGTAGGGGAGGGAGGGCAGCTCCCTGATTCGCTGAATCATGGCAAAAGCTGGGGAGACTGACAGGGGTTAGACACCAGTCAAAAACCCTGTACCTTTGAAAAAGCTGATCCATATTTGGGGCAATACTATTGCATCGGACACAAAAACTTTTGAGCCTTTCTATTGTGCAATAATTGACATGTTTTGTACCTTTGTAACTGGACGGCATGCTCAGTGTGTTTTGGCTACTTAGAGAAAATTGTCCTTCATTGGTTGGTTGGTTGTAATTGTGTTGCTGTTGGTTGGTACTTTTGATTTAAAAAAAAGAAAAAGATAAGAGGAAGAAAACCCCCATGCTGCATATACATACTGTTTGACATATCTTGTACAGTTTGGTGTTGGAAACATGGTGGGCAGTGTGAATGGTCTAACCCTGAACTACAAAAAGCAGGGTCAAATTTTGGCTCATCTTTTAAAAATATTTTCTGTCCGTTACTGGGTTAAAAATATCAATTGGGTTTGCCTAGGAAACTGTAGCCGCTTAGCAACATAACATTTTCTTTTAGAAGATATAGTGGTGGTCAATTTGAAATGAATAGTTATCGTTTGAAAAAGCAAAAAAAAATGTGCCTTGGAATATTTGACCTGCATTAGTTAATCCTCCTTTTTGCTATAAGCTCGGAGATTCAGCTACAAACGATAGCTAGCGGACATGAGTTTAACGGGAGAAAAACAGGTTCTTGCATCAAGCGCCTGTACAATATGACATCGTCCTCCGTGACCCAGCGAAACACAAGGAACCAGTTGAAACAAAAAATATATATTTCTGGTAAATCATTTTATCTGCCTGACTCATTGTATAATATACTTCAGATGCTCATTCTGTTTACTGGCATGCTAGCTACATGCTATTTTGGGGATTATGTGGTGTTTATATAAAGGGTTTTATTTGTGTTTTGTTTGGTACCTTACATAGGGGTACTAAATGTAATATTGAGTTGTTATAATTCTGTAAACTTATGCTCTTAATGTGCTGGAGTGTTTTGTTTTGAAATGAAAGGTTTTACAGTTTTTTGTAAGTAGCACAAAACTATGTTGTTGTCCTTGTTGCTGGGATCTTCGGTGAGTCGGCCATGACAGTGTGTTGCTGTGGCGGCTGGGAACCTGAAGACTTGTTTTTCTTAGTTCTGACATGTCAGGCTGATTTTGAAAAGGGGGTGGGGTTGGGGGCACGGAATGACCAGATTTGGATCAATTCATCATTTGTAAATGCATTATAAGCTTTTTAACAAGCTCTTTTTAACAAGCTTTTTTCCGCATGTCATATCAGATTTCCTAAAAGCTGAAATGTTGCCTCTTAAACTAATTGATATTGGAAAGTCCCCCCCCAAAAAAATGTAAGAACAATTTTGAGAAGTGTATTCAGTGAAACACATCCCTCGCTCGATTGTTTACATCATTTGAATCTTTCACATCGTTTTGTGCTCTTTGAGTTGACACGTTAGACCTCACCGCTGTTGTTTTGACTTTACAGACTTACATCAACCCCCCTTTCATAATGTTGTTGGTAAAGCACTTGTCACTCTGCCTTGGATCCTGTATCTGTCTCTCTAATCGGAGGTACAGTCGGTTGAGTATAAAATAATAAGAACTGGGACTTTTCCCAGGATGAAATATGTGCACTGTTCAATTTTCCCAGTTTACAGGTGGACACTCAAGGGAAATCTTTGCTCTAATGCAGACCGATTGATGTGGTGTCATTGCTTCATGCAGATAAGAGTGAAACGAGAAACCGTCGCCAGCCATTTTGTTTCCCAGGGGGCCTAGCAGTTTTTGGGGCCTCTGGGTAATACAGTATCAATGCAGGAACCGCCATACTCCCTCCTGCTTCAGAAAGAAAGAAAGAAACCTTGCTGCTCAAAAAGGGCAATATTTTTTTTTCCTACCACAAATTTTATAAAAATGAATAAATAAACTCTGTTTTTTAATGTAACACTTCAATATCTTTAGGGGAGACTTTATTTAAGATTGTTTTGATTATATTTTTTGGGGTTCTCGTTAAATTTTGATGATTATGCTCAAGATATATTCATATTATGAAAATGAAATTAACAGGACTCTCATCTTTTTGCCTTTTTGCTATACACAGGTCTTCAGGTTAAACAACATTTTCATCGGCGAGAAATTTTATGATTATATGTGAATATATAGAGAGAACTTAAAAAACATAGGAAAATGCACACTCATGATCCTATGCTAAAATACACATTTACGGTCTACTTGTTCCTGTATTTAGAATGGTATTTGAAATTAATGTTCACTTAGCGTAGGCACTTGTAGTATTTATGTTGAAGCCTGTATTTTCAACTGTTCGCTTGTTCTCTTTAAAAGGTTTCAATGTACTCTTTTCAGTAGTTGAAGAAAAAAATGCCCAACCAGCTGCCACCGTATATATTTTCTTAATTTGGCAGGATAATACTATTATGGTGTGAATAATTTGTACGCTTGAACAAAAATTAAGTATGTTTTTGAAAATTGAAACGTTGTGGCGTTCTATGGATAAGAGGAGCCATGTAATGGCTTTTCCAAGCAGTACCGTCGGAATGTGCCACAACATGGTAACACAGGGGGTTGTATATATCTTTTATTTTCGTTGGTTTTTTTTAAATATGTTTTTTCCTCTCCTGTCATTTTATATGCAGTAACACAAGCTATTGTTGGGTTCTCGGTCGTGTAACTTTCTACTGTCCGTTCCTCTCGACCACCTGAACACATTCCAGTCACATCAGTGAAGTAAGAACTATTCCAGTCATTATGCAGTCAATTGATTTAAAAAGGACATCAATCTGGAAATCAATTTAGCGGTTTTATTTTAAGTCTATTTTTCATTGCTAAACAGTGCATGGTGCTTTATGTTTTTTTTTTTTTAAGTGGTAAATCTCATTTGCAAAACATTTCTAATGAAAACAGAAATGATTGGGGTGGGAAAAGAAAAGCCTACTTGAGCTGGTACAGTAAAGTAGGCTACATGTTTTGTGTACATGACAATGCTACATTGGTACGTTTAGGGTTTCAGCCTTTTTCCCCTGTCTGTTCTAAACGCTGATTATTCTGAACTGAACTTGAACTTGGCCTCCGACAGTGGACGTCCCTATTTATTACGACTATACACAGCTTTGTTGAAAACAGAGTCACACACAGCAGGTATCAATAAATTTTCTCTCTCTTGTTGAATATCTGATGTTTTTAACATGTATTTTTAATGACCAAATGTCATTGACCCACACCATTCAGTTTCTGGGAATTCTACTCTCTTCTGTTGAGTTCTTGTTCGTTTGGAGATGCCACTCTTTCTTCAACAACGGTTGACTGCGTTATTCTCTACACTCAGCCATTTTGTCTTGAAAAAATGAAAAATAAAAAGTATTACATACATTTATGGAATTGTTGGTTGTTTACCTAAATACCTGAGGTATTTAGTTTGGGATGACACCCACACATGCAAACGTGCGCAAACACGCACACACATACACACACACACAAACACACACACACTTGCAGTTAATATACAAACTATGACACCTCTCATTGTCTTGAAATATCATCACCACCCATAGAGAGTTATCAATGTGTGTTTGTGTGTGTGTCTCTGTGTGTGTGTGTGTGTGTCTCTGTGTTTGTGTGTGTGTGTGTCTGCATGCGATAGCGTCTGCCAGGTGTGTTTGCCCGGCTGAACTTGAGTCGTCGTCAGACGGGGTGGAAGTTCAACTCCCTTATCTCTGGTCTTGTCTGGTCATCTGGGTGTCTGCATTACATCTCCAACCTCTTCCCTCCCTCCCATCCTCCCCCTCCCTCTATATCTCAGTCCCGTCCTCCCCCTCCCTCTATATCTCAGTCCCTCCCTCTCTTTCGTCCTCCCCCTCCCTCTATATCTCAGTCCCTCCCTCTCTTTCTCCCTCCCTCCCTCCCTTCCTCCCCCTGCCTCTATATCTCAGTCCCTCCCTCTATATCTCAGTCCCTCCCTCTATATCTCAGTCCCTCCCTCTCTTTCTCCCTACCTCCCGCTCCTCCCCTCTATATTTCAGTCCCTCCCTCTCTCTCTTCCTAGGTCTCGTATACATTCATTATTTGACCTTGCTCCCTCCCTCCCTCGTCTCCTATCTCCCTCCCTCATTTCCTCTCCTCTTTCTTTTCCAGGACTGGAGGGCTGACGTGACAGACTAATCGTTCTTCTGGTCCTAGCCCGAGCTGTTTGGCGAGCAGGGCCAGATCAAAGTCCACAGATAGAGGTTCCTGCTTTGGCGAGGTGTTGACAGTTAAGATGAAGCCGAGTTGTAGGGATGTGTGGGTGGGGGTAGTGGGAGGTGTGGACGAAGGTGCTGTGTGTGGGTGGGGGTAGTGGGTGGTGTGGAAGACGGTGCTGTGTGTGTGTGCGTGTCTGTGCATGTGTATGTGTGTGTGTGTTTGCTTAGGGAGGGTAGGGGAAGAATTTTCCTCTGTCTCCCATATCCCAAGTTCAATGTCAGTGGAGCAACAATACTATGCCCCCACAAATCCCGCCACCAAATAATCCATGCATAGCAGACATACTTTTCCCATAGCTCTCTCTCTCTCATCCCCTCTCCACCCCTGTAGAAAGAAACATAAATCTAATAAAAACTGTCAACTTTCTTTATGTTGTGATTTTTTGAAAAGTTTGTAATGGAAAGCCAAGTCAATAGATTCTTTTTTAATTTGTAAAAATGGATTTGAAGAAATTAAATATGCTATTTCTGTTACTTTATTTTCAACCTTGCCTCCAGGCAAAACACAGATTCACTGTTGTGAGGCAAGTTTTATTGGCTCATTATGCAACACTTTATTAGTTCATTAATGCCCTGAAAAGGCAAACAAAGAACTGTCCCCTCTCTTTTTCTCCCTCCCTGTTCCTCTCTTTCTCTCCCTTTTCTCTCTTCCCTATCTATCTATCTATCTATCTATCTATCTATCTATCCTAGTAGTGATCTCATAGCCTGACAAGAAAAGATAGACTGATTTTAAAATATATATATTTAAAAAAGATAGACTGATTTTAAAATATATATATTTAAAAAAGATAGATTGATTTCAGCTGCAGACTGAAGAGGAGAGAAGTGAAGCGGAGGAGAGGAGAAGAAGAGAAGAGTGGGTTCTTGGAACAATATAAAAGACCTAATCACCCTGGACAGCTGACAGAGGGAGAGAGAGAGAGAGAACCTCACATAGTTGTCAGGATTGTCAGTAAGGTTGAAGGAGTGGAGAGGCCAGGAGAGCTCTGCCCAAACAAGAGCAGCGGTCTGGTGGAGCAAGAAAACAAAGTCTGTGTTTTGTCTACAGGCTACAACGCTCAGGGGCTGAAGGAGAGGGAGTGTTTGGTGTGCTCTCACAAACACACACACACACACATACAGGGGCGCACCACACGCACAGGCACAGGCACACAAACAGGAGTAGAAATGCAGACTTCTTTGAGGAATGCAGGCACATAGAGTGCCTTCAGAAAGTATTCATACCTCTTGACTTATTCCACGTATACAAAAACATGTTTTTAGACATTTTAGAACTTTAAAGAAAAAATTAATACAGAAATATCTAATTTACTTTAAGTATTCACACCCCTGAGCCATTACTTTGTAGAAGCACCTTTGGCAGTGATTACAACTGTGAGTCTTTCTATGTACGTTTTTAAGAGCTTTCACACCTGGATTGTGCAACATTTGCTCATTATTATTTAAAAAATATTCAAGCTCTGTCAAATTGGTTGTTGATCATTGCTAGACAACCATTTTCAGAGCTTGTCATAGATTTTCAAGTAGATTTAAGTCAAAACTGTAACTCGGCCACTCAGGAACATCCACTATCTTCATGGTAAGATTTGATAGTATAGATTTTGCCTTGTATTTTAGGTTATTGTCCTGCTGAAAAGTGAATTTATTTCCCAGTGTCTGGTGGAAAGCTGACTGAACCAGGTTTTCCTTTTGGATTTTGCCTGTGCTTAGCTCCATTCTCTTTATTTTTTATCCTGAAAAACTCACCCGTTCTTAACGATAACAAGCATACCCATAACATGATGCAGCCACCACTATGCTTGAAAATATGGAGAGTGATATTCAGTAATGAATTGTATTAGATTTGCACCAAACATAACATTTTGTATGCAGGACAAACATTTAATTGCTTTGCCAACATTTTTTGCAGTATTACTTTAGTCCTTTTTTCCGAAAAGGATGCATGTTTTGGAATATCTTTATTCTGTACAGGCTTCCTTCTTTTCACTCTATCAATTAGGTTAATAATGTGGAGCCCTTAAATTCTGTAACTGTTTTAAAGTTACCATTGGCCTCATTATGAAATCCCTGAGTAGTTTCCTTCTTCTCCAGCAACTGAGTTAGAAAGGACGTCTGTATCCATACAAAGTGTAATTAATAACTTCATCATGCTCAAAGGGATATTCGATGTTGACTTTTTCGGAAAGCATAATTCCACTTTGACATGATGGGGTATTGTGTGTAGGCCAGTGGTAAAGCAATCTCAATTTAATCCATTTTAAATTCAGGCTGTAACACAACAAAATGTGGAAAAAGTCAAGGGGTGTGAATACTTTCTGAAGGCACTGATAAGTGCACAATCAATCACACTTGCATACAGAAACGCAAACACACATAATAACACATGCACCAACACATGCGCTCACACACACACGTGTGCACACAGTGTCTTGGGGAATGTGACCTTTTCCCGAAAGCCTCCCTCTTTCCTGCCCTCCTCCTCTCCCTCTCTCCTTATGTGAAGATGGAAGGGGTTAGAGGTCAGCTTTTGGGGGTTTCTAGATTAGGTTTCACATGACTGAACACCTTTGTTGGAGCAGGCCGGCAGAAAGGAAACGTCCAGGAGGTTTGCCATGTCTGTCCGAGGGTGAGGGAGATGGGGAAGGGGGGGGTTAGGGAGAGAGGGGATGGGTAAAAAGAGAGAAAGAGAGAGAGAGAGAGAGAGAGAGAGAGAGGGAGAGAGAGAGAGAAAACCGCTAGAAAATGTATAGAAACTCTCCCCCCCCACATCAACTTCCCCTTCAACTGCCCCTCTCCCTCCCCCTGTCCCTCCCCACTCTCTCCTCCACATCCTCCCCCACCATGTGGCTTCTGTGTGGGGTTGTGGCCAGGCAGGCAGAGCGGGATCCATGGCTGTCGGCCCTGTCGGGGCTTCTTCCCCCTCCATGGCCACACAGAGAGAAGAAAGAGCCAGAAGAGTAAAGTGTGTAGCAGATCACAGAACCCCCTTCTGGAACATCTGACAACTCAAGTGTGAGACAGTGGCTCCGTCCCAAGTGGAACACTATTTATTCCCTATAGTGCACTACTTTTCACCAGGGCCCATGGCTCTGGACAAAGGTAGCGCACTTTATTGGGAATGGAGTGCCATTTTGGGACAAAGCCAATATGTGGGGGGAGAAAAATAAGTCTTGGCAATGGGCTGGTGGTTTTGGGTTGTGAAACGTTTGTTTGAGGGCTTTAGGCCAAGGAAACGACCTGCAGCAGTTTAAACACAACTCCTCGCCAAGGTGGGACTGGTGACAGAAACGTTTCAACTTAGACCCTGTGTCTGTGGCACCAACACAGGCTTTTTAGGGGGCATTTGGGGCAACGTTGACCCTGTGTCTGCGGCACCAACACAGGCTTTTTAGGGGGCATTTGGGGCAACGTTGACCCTGTGTCTGCGGCACCAACACAGGCTTTTTAGGGGGCATTTGGGGCAACGTTGACCCTGTATTGAACAGTCTGTCCGTATCACATGTTTTCCTATATGTCATAGTTTAGCGTATTGTCACACGTTTGTCAGTTAGTGAGTCAGAGTGTTCTAGGGCTTTCCACGGGTCAGGACGCAGGGGTCGGTTAGTTCACCTGGAGGAAGGTAGATTCCAGAGTCCGTCCGCCCCTAACAGGAACAGGAAATGAGGTCATAGTCTGCCCTTGAACCAGGAGTGTGGCGCTTAAAGTGGCGCAATGTCCCAACTGCCTGTAAAAAGGGTCATGTTATCACTGACCTCGGCTCTTTGTCTCGCTCTCTCTCTCTCTCTCTCTCTCTCTCTGCTGTGTGTACAGTACAGCAATAGACAGTAGGGCACCAGTTTACAGCACCATCAATAAAGGGCCAAAGTTCAGCCCCTGTCTTTTTCTGTGCTATTAAGGAGTGACACTGCACATTTCTGTAACTGGGCATAGGGCAGTCCACTGACCTTTCAACCTGGTACATTATACGCGCATTGCCTGATGCCTGACCATGTGACCTTAACAGAAACGTAACCTC
This sequence comes from Oncorhynchus kisutch, assembly GCF_002021735.2. NCBI lineage: Eukaryota > Metazoa > Chordata > Actinopteri > Salmoniformes > Salmonidae > Oncorhynchus > Oncorhynchus kisutch. The sequence continues at coordinate 49,101,604 of NC_034193.2, forward strand.
AGGCCATAGTTTGTCCTGGTCAGGAAAAAACCTAATAGCCTGACTACAGAAGGTAGCCTAGCGGTTAGAATAAGGGGGGGGATACCTAGTCAGTTGTCCAACTGAATGTATTTAACTGAAATGTGTCTTCCGCATTTAACCCAACCCCTCTGAATCAGAGAGGTGTAGGGGACTGCCATAATCGACAGCCACATCTTCAGAGCCCAGGGAACAGCCTTGCTCAGAGGCAGAACAACAGATTTTTTCGTCAACTCAGAAAGTTTTTCGTCGCTCTAACCACTAGGCTACCTACCGGCTAGTAACTGATCGGTGGCTAGTTCGAATACCTGAGGTGAAAAATATGTCAATGTGCCCTTGAGCAAGGCACTTAACCCTAATTTGCTCCACAGGTGCCCTGTAAACAACACATTTCTGTGTTTAGTTCTCTCTCGCCAGCATGTCAGGTAAAGGTGTGTGTGTGTGTGTATGTGTGTGTGTGTGTGTGTGTATGTATGTGTGTATGTGTGTGTGTGTGCGTGCGTGCGTGCGTGTGTGAGTGTGTGTGTGAGTGTGTGTGTGTGTGATCTGTATCCCTGTGGGGGCAGTGTGTTCCTTGAGCCGGTCCAGTTGCTGGGGGGCGGGGGGGGATTCTGGACGTTTCCCAGAAACGGTACGCCACCCTGCTCCCAAGGCCCCTGGCCCCTCAGGGGTGAGGAGGGGTGAGGGAGGAGGAGGGAGGTGGGAGGGTGGAATGGTCACATGCTTCACCTGCTTGACTGGCTTTATTCCACCCTGAGCATGTTTTCCCCTCTCTCTGGCTTGTGTGTGTCTGGTTTGTGTAATGTGTGCGTGTGTTTTGTGTGTGTGTGTGTTTGTGTGTGTGTGTGTGTGTGCATGCTTCTTAGCATGTGTGTGCTAGTATCTGTATCATTATACAGAATTAGCTATAGTTTGAGAATGTTCATTTGCGTGTTAGTGTGTGTTTGTGTGCGTGCCTGTGTAACGTGTGTGTGTGTGCGTCTCCTGTATGTGTGTATGTGTATTAACACGCATCCCTGTCTGTGCAATCAGTAAGGCTGCGTTTGTGTCTGTATGTCAATGTAAGGGTGACATACTGGCCTCTCTCAATGTCAATTCAAGGGGCTTTATTGGCATGGGAAACATATGTTAACATTGCCAAAGCAAGTGAAGTAGATCACAAACAAAAGTAAAATAAACAATAAAAATGAACATTAAACACTTCACTCACAGATGTTCCAAAAGAATAAAGACATTACAAGTGTCATATTATGTGTGTACTGTATTACAGTGTTGTAACGATGTGCAAATGGTTAAAGTACAAAAGGGAAAATAAATAAATGTAAATATGGGTTGTTTTTCTCTCTCTCTCTCTCACAGGCCTCCCCATCCTCTCACCCCCTCACCAGCGGGCCTCCCCATCCTCTCACCCCCTCACCAGCGGGCCTCCCCATCCTCCAACCCCCTCACCAGCGGGCCTCCCCATCCTCTCACCCCCTCACCAGCGGGCCTCCCCATCCTCTCACCCCCTCACCAGTGGGCCTCCCCATCCTCTCACCCCCTAACCAGCGGGCCTCCCCATCCTCTCACCCCCTCACCAGTGGGCCTCCCCATCCTCTTAATCCCTAACCAGCGAGCCTCCCCATTATCTCACCCCGTAAACCAGGGGTCCCTTCCAAGGGCCACTCCTCGGACAACCCATTCCCTGGCCTTTATGGGGGCTGCCTGAGACACTAGTGCTTGGCAGAACCCTGACTGAATGGGCCTCGACCCACAAAGCACTTTGTCAGTCATTGTGGTCAACTTGTCTTGTTTTTATGTAGCCTAGTCGCACAGCTGCTGGGGCCTGTTCAAAGATAGTGGGGAGAGGGGAGTGGGGCTACTCTGAAGGAGCTCCTTGAAAGGGACAAACAAACAAAGCATGAAACCCGAGCCAGACCTCAATAAGGAGTACACAAAAACACACACTCACAAAATAAAACGTCTTGCCTAATTGCTAATTGCACCTTGGTGGATTTCGTCTTCTGGCCAATCAGGGGTGAGTTTGTAAGTGTATGTGTCTCCCAGCCCTTGGAAGGGCCACAAAAGACTCGGCCCTCGGCCCTCGAGGCCCTGAGAGGACAGACAGCCCTATTGGATGAACTCGTCCCATTCAGATGGTCTGGCCTAGCCTCTCACACACAGGTGTGCCCTTGTGTGTATATCTCACTGGCTGACATCTCCATGCCTCTAAGTGTGCCATTGAAAACAAGACAGAGAGGAGGAGAGAGGAAACCAGAGGGAGTGAAAGAGATAAAGTGTAAAAAACAAGGAGATTTTAAAATAAAAGACAGTGGCTCTTTTGCTTTTCAGCGACTCTCCCACGCTCCCCAGAAACTCCAAACTAACCTCTTGTTTATGACAACATACACTGTGACAATATACTGACAACATAATTTATTGACCTCTGACAATATATTTCCCTTTGTGTGTTTATGTTTATATTTGGATAAATATATTGCAAACAACCTACATATACTGTATATCATAGATATGTGTTATATTTAGCATATATGTTTCTCCTAGATCTGTACCCATCCTGTGTTGTTGTATATGAGTACCTTCTCCAGACAGACAGACAGACAGACAGACAGACAGACAGACAGACAGACAGACAGACAGACAGACAGACAGACAGACAGACAGACAGACAGACAGACAGACAGACCGACAGACCGACCGACCGACAGACAGACAGACAGACAGACAGACAGACAGACAGACAGACAGACAGACAGACAGACAGACAGACAGACAGACAGACAGACAGACAGACAGACAGACAGACAGACAGACAGACAGACAGACAGACAGACAGACAGACAGACAGACAGACAGACAGACAGACCGACAGACAGACAGACAGACAGACATGGCCAGTGAATGTCTCAACGCCAAGGCCAATTGAGAGGTGGCTGTTACAAGTCCAGAGAGTTAGATAGATATCCATCCATTATTCATTATGGCTAAATCTAAATAATCCCCTCTAGGATTGGTCTGGTCTGGGGGACACACTGCCTTGCTGGGGTAACGGTTGGGAATTGGACTGGGGTGACTGGGGCGACTGGCTGGGGGGGGGGGGGGGGGGGGGGGGGGGGACATCGCGGAGGGAGTGTGGGGTAGGGCGGGGGGGTCGGATAATTAGATGCAAATATGCCTTTGATAGCCTTCACAGTCTGGGGGTCCCTTTCTGTTTCTGGATATTCATATTAACCTAATCTTTCTAAACAGTCTAAGTCCTGGAGGTAGAGATGAGGGCTGGGGAGAGATGGGGACTGGGATGAGATGGGGACTGGGGTGAGATGGGGACTGGGGAGAGATGGGGACTGGGGTGAGATGGGGACTGGGGTGAGATGGGGACTGGGGTGAGATGGGGACTGGGGAGAGATGGGGGCTTGGGAGAGATGGGGACTTGGGAGAGATGGGGGCTGGGGAGAGATGGGGACTGGGGAGAGATGGGGACTGGGGAGAGATGGGGACTGGGGAGAGATGGGGACTGGGGAGAGATGGGGGCTTGGGAGAGATGGGGACTTGGGAGAGATGGGGGCTGGGGAGAGATGGGGACTGGGGAGAGATGGGGACTGGGGAGAGATGGGGACTGGGGAGAGATGGGGGCTGGGGAGAGATGGGGACTGGGGTGAGATGGGGACTGGGGAGAGATGGGGGCTTGGGAGAGATGGGGACTGGGGAGAGATTTGGGACTGGGGAGAGATGGGGACTGGGGAGAGATGGGGACTGGGGTGAGATGGGGACTGGGGAGAGATGGGGGCTTGGGAGAGATGGGGACTTGGGAGAGATGGGGGCTGGGGAGAGATGGGGACTGGGGAGAAATGGGGACTGGGGAGAGATGGGGACTGGGGAGAGATGGGGGCTGGGGAGAGATGGGGGCTGGGGAGAGATGGGGACGGGAGAGATGGGGACTGGGGAGAGATGGGGGCTTGGGAGAGATGGGGACTTGAGAGAGGGGGGGGGGTCTGGGATGGACCACAGAGGGGGTTCTAGGGAGAAGCAGCAGGGGGTTCTAAAGGGGAGGAGATGGGGATGAATGGGGTCTCCTGTGACCTGGATCAAGGGCAGGTCGGGGCAGGAACGGGCTGGCTGGGCTGGCAGGACGCCCGCCGGGGTGTGTTTGTGACCACTGGTGTGTGTGTGTGGCCGTCAGGGACATGTAGACCCAGAGACCGAAACCCTTACCAGACAGAGTGGAGGGTTACAGACCTAGTGAACTCTGACCTCTGTTGGCCCTGTTGTCTCTACTCACACAATACATGGACAATATACAGATATACACACACACACACACACTCCTGTACTCAGACACAAACCCAGACACACATGGACAAATGCACGCACTTTTTCTCTCTATCTATCTCATATCTATATCTCATATCTTTCTCTCTATCTCTCATATCTATCTCTCTATTTATCTCTCTCTATCTCTCATATCTACCTCTCTCTCTTTCTGTTCTTCACACATGGCTCGTGATTTATTTGTCTAGTTCATTGTCCGCTGCCAAGGCCGTCTCTCTGTCTCTGTGTTGTGTCTGCTACCTCCCTCCCTCAAGGCAGCTGGTCCAGGGGACTTCCTCACTGGAGAGGGAGGTCCCTTCATGCTGGAAAACACAATGAAAACACCAGTTAGTAGTGAAACATTGCAGAGAGAGAGAGGACGAGTGAAGGAGACACCATTAACCAGACCTACACTTATATTGACCCACGGATGCTAAAAAACATTCCTACTGCAGAGTTCAAAGCGCAAGAGCTGACGACGGACGGGAAGGGGGAGGGAGGGTGAATGAGAGGAGAGGTGGGGTTCTCCCCCGTCCTCTAGCCAGCTGGACCCCTGGTCTCCCCTCTCCACACATGTCCTCCCTGGTCCCTCCCCCTCTCTCTGGTAGTCTGCGCAGGATCGTCTGGTCCGGGTCAGGCCTAGTTCCTAACCAGGGGTGTAAGGGTTTCCGTCCTCTACTCTACTTACTGCTGTAGAGTCCCTCAGGGGGCTTCAGGAGAGAAAGAGAAGGGAAAGAAGACCAGACAGAGCAGTGGGACATGACATACACAGGAACGGATCACCACACACACACACCACACACACACACACACCACAAACACACCACACACACACACACACACACAACACACCACACACACACA
>NC_034193.2:49106893-49146893 GCF_002021735.2 Oncorhynchus kisutch
AGAGAGAGAGAGAGAGAGAGAGAGAGAGAGAGAGAGAGAGACTTCTGAAACTTCTGTATGTGTAATGTTTACTGTTCATTTTTGTTGTTTTGCACTTTATATATTCACTTTGTATGTTGTCTACCTCACTTGCTTTGGCAATGTTAACACATGTTTCCCATGCCAATAAAGCCCTTGAATTGAATTGAAATTGAATTGAGAGAGAGAGAGAAGGAGAGAGAGAGAGAGAGGGTCTGCTAGAGAGAGGGTCTGGCCAGAGCTCAGGGCTGAAATAGGGATCATATGTTCCTGTCTTACAGTCATCATCACATCAGGGAGCCCTAGTAACACAACACATTTCCTACAGACAAAACACAGGGGGGAGTGGAGAGGAGGGGCGTGTGTGTGTGTTCCCCAAACTAGCCTCCACCTGAAGCCCCTGGGGCCGTGGCGTTGGGGTTGTTAAGACAGAACACCCAGCCAGGAGCCCTACAGGGACACACACTCACATACACCCATTACCCAACCTGTCCCGTCCACTCCTTATCTCACAGCCCCCGACTACCCCACACCTCCTCCTCCCCAACACACACACCTTTATCCCCCGCCCCCATTCCACAGTCCCCCCCCCCCCCCGCCCCTGGGACGCTGCGCTCTGTTCCAAGTCTGCCCTGGTACGGTCCACAGAGGGGTGTCCTCGGGCTCCGCTTGCCAAGTCAAAGACCCTTTCATGTTCAGCTCAGCCTGCATGCTCGGGCTAGTAAAGTGTTAACAAACACACAGACACTCACTGATACCCCCATACACACACACACTGATATCCACACACACACTCACTGATACCCCCATACACACACACACTGATATCCCCATACACTCACACACTGATACCCCCATACACACACACACTGATACCCACACACACACACACTGATATCCACACACACACTTGGAAACTCAGATTTATACAAGTAAACTAACACTCACTAACCAAACAACAAAGCCTGCTGGTGAATCTCTGTAGACAACATGTGTGTGTGTATTTAGGACTCAGGCTTTGGAAGACAACATTCTTCATGAACAATTCATATTCAAAACATGAATGTGGCTCTATGGTTAAAACGTACTATTAGAACCCAGGTGTGTATGTTATTGGAGGAGGTACAGTACCATCACAGCTCATCTGTAACAAGCTCTTCCCACAGAGAAAATACGACATTTTAGAAGGGGGGGAAACATCTCCCTCTACTTCAAATCTGAATGATACAAACAGACGGATATACACACTCTGTCTCTGCACTTTGAATTCTCCCTCACACAAGGGACAAGTTTGTCACTAACGAGGAGTCGGACTCCTTCGCCACGACACCGCCCTTCCACTGCCCAACCCCCACCCTCAGTCCCTCATCCAGGCCTGACAGACACCCCCAGTGAAAGAGGGGGCGGATGGGGGACTGGTGGAAGAAAGGTGGCATGGTGCCAACACAGCCTGGCTAAATACCTTTGTTCCCCCAGAAACAGAAAGTAGGCTCAGCTAACGAAGACACACTAAACCACTAGTCTGGTGTATGTTTGGTCAAAATATGATTCCTTTCTTTCCATAAAGGGAAGGTTTGATGGGGTGTTGGATGGTTATAATGTGAGTCCTTTTCTTCCTTAAAGGGAAGGTTTGATGGGGTGTTGGATGGTTATAATGTGAGTCCTTTTCTTCCTTAAAGGGAAGGTTTGATGGGGTGTTGGATGGTTATAATGTGAGTCCTTTTCTTCCTTAAAGGGAAGGTCTGATGGGGTGTTGGATGGTTATAATGTGATTCCTCTCCTTCCTTAAAGGGAAGATCTGATGGAGTGTTGGATGGTTATAATGTGATTCCTTTCCTTCCTTAAAGGGAAGGTCTGATGGGGTGTTGGATGGTTATAATGTGAGTCATTTTCTTCCTTAAAGGGAAGCTGTCAGCTCTGTACATGTAATTGACTGAGTATTGTGTCTGACCCTGGGGCTGTCTGTGCCTGACCTTGCCTATGCCTGTGTCTGTGCCTGATCTTGTCTGTGTCTGACCCTGAGGCTGCCTGTGTCTGTGCCTGACCCTGTCAATGCCTGATCCTGTCTGTGCCTGCCCATGTCTGTGCCTGCCCATGTCTGTGCCTGCCCATGTCTGTGTCTGACCATGTCTGTGTCTGACCCTGAGGCTGCCTGTGTCTGTGCCTGACCCTGTCTGTGCCTGCCCATGTCTGTGTCTGACCATGTCTGTGTCTGACCCTGTCTGTGCCTGCCCATGTCTGTGTCTGACCATGTCTGTGTCTGACCCTGTCTGTGTCTGACCATGTCTGTGCCTGACCCTGTCTGTGTCTGACCGTGTCTGTGTCTGACCATGTCTGTGTCTGACCCTGTCTGTGCCTGACCCTGTCTGTGCCTGACCATGTCTGTGTCTGTGCCTGACCATGTCTGTGTCTGACCATGTCTTTTTCTGACCCTGTCTGTGTCTGACCATGTCTGTGTCTGACCCTGTCTGTGTCTGACCCTGTCTGTGTCTGACAATGTCTGTGTCTGTGCCTGACCCTGTCTGTGTCTGACCATGTCTGTGTCTGTGCCTGACCCTGTCTGTGTCTGACCATGTCTGTGTCTGACCATGTCTGTGTCTGTGCCTGACCCTGTCTGTGCCTGACCCTGTCTGTGTCTGACAATGTCTGTGCCTGACCCTGTCTGTGTCTGACAATGTCTGTGTCTGACCATGTCTGTGTCTGTGTCTGACCCTGTCTGTGTCTGACAATGTCTGTGTCTGTGCCTGACCCTGTCTGTGTCTGACCATGTCTGTGTCTGTGCCTGACCCTGTCTGTGTCTGACCATGTCTGTGTCTGACCATGTCTGTGTCTGTGCCTGACCCTGTCTGTGCCTGACCCTGTCTGTGTCTGACAATGTCTGTGCCTGACCCTGTCTGTGCCTGACCCTGTCTGTGTCTGACCATGTCTGTATCTGTGCCTGACCCTGTCTGTGCCTGACCCTGTCTGTGTCTGACAATGTCTGTGCCTGACCCTGTCTGTGTCTGACAATGGCTGTGTCTGTGCCTGACCCTGTCTGTGCCTGACCCTGTCTGTGTCTGACCCTGTCTGTGCCTGACCCTGTCTGTGTCTGACCCTGTCTATGTCTGTGCCTGACCATGTCTGTGTCTGACCATGTCTGTGTCTGTGCCTGACCATGTCTGTGCCTGACCCTGTCTGTGTCTGTGCCTGACCAGGTCTGTGCCTGACCAGGTCTGTGCCTGACCATGTCTGTGTCTGACCATGTCTGTGTCTGACCATGTTTGTTTCTGTGCCTGACCCTGTCTGTGTCCCTGTCTGTGTCTGACCCTGTCTGTGTCTCTGTCTGTGTCTGACCCTGAGCCTGTATGTGTCCTTCTGATCATCTGCTCTGTTTATAATATGGAGCCGGCCTGTGTGTGTCCCTGTGCATATCTTAAGTTGTTTATCATGCAAATGGGGGTACGCTGTTCTGTTCTGTCTGCTCCTCCTAATGGTCCATAACACAAACAAACACACACACACAGGATCATAGAGAGACATCAGCCCTGTTGGACTCTGCATTTCAAAAAGGGGATTGTGTGTGTGCGTGTGCGTGTGCGTGTGTGTGTGTGTGTGTCTAAGTGTAAGGGTGTCAGTATCACAGTGTATCCTGTCTGGCCATGGGACACCCGCACTAGCAAACAGTATTTTGACCTATATCTCAAATGGCTCCCTATTCACTATATAGTGCACTACAGTACATTTGCCCAGGGCTCATAGGGCTCTGTTCAAAAGCAGTGCACTATACAGGGAATAAGGTGTACTTTGGGACGTAACCGTGGAGATGCTGGGGACAGTATGTATCGTAGAAGAGTGATCCATCATGAAGACATTCACAGTACAGTATGAATCACACACGGATTAAAACAGACACCGTCCCAACCAACACCACGTCTCATATCATGCTACCTACCATCTTTAGCCCAGTTCAACATGTTATCGATATGGATCGTCCTTCTAGGACAAATGACATTAACATGGCATGGACATGGCTTTCGTGGAATCCCGGTGGCTAAACATGGGAGGTGGCACGATCCGGGTCCACAGTGTCTGTTTGAGTCAGTCCATTAAAGCCAAGAACAACATTTAGAGGAGCATTGTGTGTATTTCTCCATTTCACTCTCATCATCCCAATTTCGTTGGATTCTCTCTCTCTCTCTCTCTCTCTCTCTCTCTCTCTCTCTCTCTCTCGACAAGGAGGATAGCAACGAACTCATAAGATGAGCGTGAGGATGATGAAGAACGCCTTCATCAATCTCACTTCACGCAACATGCAACAGCACACACAAACACTCACACCACACCACACACACTCACACCACACACACTCACACACACACACACACACACACACACACACACACACACACACACACACACACACACACACACACACACACACACACACACACACACACACACACACACACACACACACACGATCCATTAAGCTTGTACTGTTAATAACAGGCCATTGCATAACGTTAGTGACCCAGTGATATCATGTGGAGACGTTACGCATCAAGATCTAAATGAGCATAGAAAGATTGTAGAGGCAGCTGACTAGAGCCAAGAGGCATAGTGGTCCTGTGTCTGTGTGTGTGTGTGTGTGTGTGTGTGTGTGTGTGTGTGTGTGTGTGTGTGTGTGTGTGTGTGTGTGTGTGTGTGTGTGTGTGTGTGTGTGTGTATGTGTGTGTGTGTGTGTGTGTGTGTGTGTGTGTGTGTGTGTGTGTGTGGGTGTGTGTGTGTATATGTGTATGTGTGTTGCTTAACAAACGGATGCATAATTACTGATAAAATACAAGAGGTCATTAGATTTGACAGAATAGAGGATAACTAGACCACAGCCCAACACAGATAGCATAGCGACATAGACACTGTATTGTACATGGAGCTATATCTAGGCCTATGGGGTCTAAACCAATAGACACTGTATTGTACATGGAGCTATATCTAGGCCTATGGGGTCTAAACCAATAGACACTGTATTGTACATGGAGCTATATCTAGGCCTATGGGGTCTAAACCAATAGACACTGTGTTGTACATGGAGCTATATCTAGTCCTATGGGGTCCATACCAATAGACACTGTGTTGTACATGGAGCTGTGTGTTTACCTATACCCCACTGTATTGTACATGGAGCTGTGTGTTTACCTACACCCCACTGTATTGTACATGGAGCTGTGTGTTTACCTATACCCCACTGTGTTGTACATGGAGCTGTGTGTTTACCTATACCCCACTGTATTGTACATGGAGCTGTGTGTTTACCTATACCCCACTGTGTTGTACATGGAGCTGTGTGTTTACCTATACCCCACTGTATTGTACATGGAGCTGTGTGTTTACCTATACCCCATTGTGTTGTACATGGAGCTGTGTGTTTACCTATACCCCATTGTGTTGTACATGGAGCTGTGTGTTTACCTATACCCCACTGTATTGTACATGGAGCTGTGTGTTTACCTATACCCCACTGTGTTGTACATGGAGCTGTGTGTTTACCTATACCCCACTGTATTGTACATGGAGCTGTGTGTTTACCTATACCCCACTGTGTTGTACATGGAGCTGTGTGTTTACCTATACCCCACTGTGTTGTACATGGAGCTGTGTGTTTACCTATACCCCACTGTGTTGTACATGGAGCTGTGTGTTTACCTATACCCCACTGTATTGTACATGGAGCTGTGTGTTTACCTATACCCCACTGTATTGTACATGGAGCTGTGTGTTTACCTATACCCCACTGTGTTGTACATGGAGCTGTGTGTTTACCTATACCCCACTGTATTGTACATGGAGCTGTGTGTTTACCTATACCCCACTGTGTTGTACATGGAGCTGTGTGTTTACCTATACCCCACTGTATTGCACATGGAGCTGTGTGTTTACCTATACCCCACTGTATTGTACATGGAGCTGTGTGTTTACCTATACCCCACTGTATTGAACATGGAGCTGTGTGTTTACCTATACCCCACTGTATTGAACATGGAGCTGTGTGTTTACCTATACCCCACTGTGTTGTACATGGAGCTGTGTGTTTACCTATACCCTACTGTATTGAACATGGAGCTGTGTGTTTACCTATACCCCACTGTATTGTACATGGAGCTGTGTGTTTACCTATACCCCACTGTATTGAACATGGAGCTGTGTGTTTACCTATACCCCACTGTATTGTACATGGAGCTGTGTGTTTACCTATACCCCACTGTATTGTACATGGAGCTGTGTGTTTACCTATACCCCACTGTATTGAACATGGAGCTGTGTGTTTACCTATACCCCACTGTATTGTACATGGAGCTGTGTGTTTACCTATACCCCACTGTATTGTACATGGAGCTGTGTGTTTACCTATACCCCACTGTATTGTACATGGAGCTGTGTGTTTACCTATACCCCACTGTATTGTACATGGAGCTGTGTGTTTACCTATACCCCACTGTATTGTACATGGAGCTGTGTGTTTGCCTATTGGGTATTTGTCATTTGGAGAACCCTTGAACATTGAACTGAAAACCAGCCTCACCTCCGCAGAAGCATTGATAAGTTCAACGCAGCATACTACTTTTCTTTATACTAAAGCCCGCATTTATATCCATAATTGTTTTTAGAAATGTTTATAATAACTCAAAAAGGAAAATTAAACTGTCAAACACACAAAGTTCATTTCCACCAACGTCTGTAAGACAGAACTATTTGTTTGAGCTGCTCATCATGGTTTTGCTTCATTTAGCTGTGGTTAGACAACCGCCGTAAGAAGTCCTTAATTAACTAAATGAAGACTAAGAGAACCCTGACAATTAGCGGCTCGAGTAGGATTCCTCAAATAAATGCCTCTTCCTTGACAGTTCACCGTAATTACTTTCCTACACGTTTTTTAAATGTATTTTATATTGTAGCGCCAGAGTATGAGTTGGCAGGCATGTATTTGAGGGGAAGAGATATGTCTCTGTGAAAACCACAGCGAGATGGAGATACATCTATCGAGACCACATGAGACAGAAACTAAGGCCTGCGTCCCAAATGGAACTATTCCCTATACAGTGCACTACTTTTGATCAGAGCCCACTATATATGGGCCCTGTATCAAAAGTAGTGCACTATATAGGGAATATGGTTCCGTTTGGGACGCACCCCTTCTCTCTTTTTCCGTCTCTCTCTCCCTCTCTCTTTCTTTAGGAGAGTAGAATGGGAGTTATATTGGGCTTCTATCCCCATTGCAGAGATAAACTCAACAACCCTACACCCAGCAGTGCAGTAAGAACATCATACCTCGTGGATATCCATCGCCACCAGTCAAAATTGAACCCAACTCGAAGTCCATCTGCTCTGTGCAGTTTGGACTGTAAATCCTTTTTTTGATCTATGATCCAATAATCTTGCTTTAAGCGACACCAAAACGAAGGCACTTACTCACAACTAGGGTTGTAAAATTCCCAGGTTTTCACAAAACTATCCCGTTGGGAGAACAGCGGTTGGAGGAATCCCTGTTTATTCCTTCCTGATTCTGAGATTCTTCCAACCTGGATTTCTGGAAACCTTAGGGATTTTGCAACCCTACTCACAACGTTGAAGTACCATCCAAGTATCGTCAACACCCAAAACTTACAGTAAACCTCAGACCCCAACACCTTGCTTGTCGCTTAAGTTCTTTACATCGGCAGCCATATTTGTTACAATCGTCATCATCGTCGTCATGGTGACGTCATTACCTGTGATATTCTCCTGCTTGGGGATAATTCCGTGGGTGGGCGTCGATAAACAATCCTCATCATCGTTGCGCGGCGACACCTGAACAGCTACCTCCAGGGGGCGCCTCGACGGGTGTTTGTCTCGGCATTTGTTTGAGGAGGGACGGGGCGAGGCGAGGGGAACGGCGGAGGGCGACCGCCTGTGCCCGTCGTCTAACGTCTTGTCCGTGCAGGGGGCGCCGCGACACTGCCGCCTCTTGTGCTCGATGAAGAGCAGGATGTGGGCAAGAGGGAAGCGGGCGTGGCACTGGCCACAGGTGAGCAGGTCCTGGTCCCCCTTGAGGAGGATCCTGTTGTCCCCATGCTGCCCCAGCCTGGGGTGGTCCTCGTGCTCCTCGTCTGGGGGGAGAATGGCCGACAGGGGCTCAGCTGGAGAGGGGAGAGAGGAAAGGAGATAGAAGTGTAACTGTCTATACAGAATACATGACAGGGTTGAAATCTACATAGAGGACTATGACATTTCATCCAAGGCTGCTGACAAACTGTGGAGGAGAGTTAGATACTTTATAGACCATGGACACAAAACACTGATTGAGATCTACACTCAAGTATCATTTCAAGGAAGAGTGAGACAAGAGTATATAGGTTACTAAACTGTTGCAAATCTGCATATGCATCTCTTGCTATCGTTTTTATGACTATTATTACTGATAATATAGAAGGCACAACCAACGAAGAGAGAGGAATGAACATCCAGTAGTAGCAGGCCCGTAGAATCATATTCGATTCTATTTACAGTCCTATCATTTTAATGACTAATATCAGTGTTATTGTCATGATAATTTCCAGTGATATAATGAATATCACCATAATCTAGACGGCACCTGTGGTTTATAGTGATTGCATTTCCAGGTGATGCACTGTCTTAGAAAAGGTATGAGAGAAGGATTTGAAAGGGGGGGAAGGAAGGAAGGAAAGTAGGGAGGAAGGAAGAAGACTTAGACAAGACTACAGCACTGTTTTTCGATAAGCCTGCCAGTGACACCGTTCAGTCAGCGTGCTGCTCGCTGCCTGAACGATTAAGGCGCTTGACCCTCTTTATTGTGCTGCCAATCTCGCGTTTTTAATGAACCTAACACCTCGGAGAATCAAAAAATAGATTCTAATTTGAGTTCAAGATGATTGGACCCCATTTCCGTTAAAAGTGCTGGGATCTCGTGAACCGAGGTTAGATATTGAGGGGTGTATGTGGAGTAGGTCCCTGATGTATACAAGCAGTCAAGGAGCATTTTTTTTCTTTTTAATAGTTCATCTAGCTACAGTAAACGACATCTCGAGGCCCAACTGGGATGTTAAGATAAAATGTGATGAATTCTTGCCGTCTGTTCTGAACCTTAAATTCTGTGTCAGGTCAGACGAGAAGGAGGCGGGGAGGAGGGGTTGAAGGAATATTTTTCCTTCTTATTTGAGTTGAATTCCTACAGCTTATGCTGTCAGGACATAGCAGTCTGACTGAGGCTCTGTGCGAAAAAATCTACCTTCAAATGCAAATAATCTAATTTCTTGTATCGGCAACTGGTTACAAAAATAAGTTACAAAAAATAAAAAAGTCTATATTATTCCTCAACATCCAAGTGAGCACCAGAATTTCAACTGACTGAACTTTATCAAATAACTACTGAAATTAGGCAATAGGCTATTTAAATAGCTATTACCTAATTATAACATGGTAATGATCCCTTATTCCACGTACCCTAGCTGCTATTGCAGGGATTCATACAACGCAGCCAATATGGACAAGGAGGAATCTTACTTGAACTGAAGCTGTTTTTCAATAGGCCATAACGAGCTATTCAAATACTTCAACCTATGCATGTAAATAACAGAGTATACCATTTGAATAATTTTACCATGCACTTGCCAGTAACGCTGTGATCCTATAGGCCTATACGTCTCATTTGTCATATTTCAATGATGAACTAGGTCCCTCGTGAGAATGTGGCTATAACTAAGGATTTGGCAATTAGGGCACATTTTTGTCATATTTTGACATTTAATTGAAAGACACCGTGATAGACTAAGATTTTGTTGAAATAGGGGGCTAATATACCTGGAAGAGTGAATAGGCATGCAATATGCTCTAGGGTCCAATATGAGGCTACTTAACTGAAAACTACTCATATCACAGTGTCCTATGGATGTTTGAAATGATGTCACATTTTGCCCACTGATCCTTTCTTGCAGAAAACAAAACGTTCTCAGCTGGCCATTGTTTTATCCATCTTCGAAGAAAATGGAAAATACTGAATATTCATGAAGAAATCTATTGAAATGACTCCCTTTTAATTGATCTGGAATACTATAATAGGTATATTGATAAGATATCACAACGGCATAACAAGGAACATCAAATATACGACCACGAACAACTGCGCTTGGTCTAGCAGGCAACGTAGATAAAGCTATAAAGTAGCCTAGATCAAGTTCAAGTTCATCGACGTATATGTCCACAATCATATTCTGCCCCCTACCGGCGCCGTCCATAGATATACTACAATTGAAGGCATATGTTACGAGAACCTAATTTGCTTCCTCCGAGAATTGAATGGTAAAAGAGAAACAACCGGGTGGAAAAATTTTAGCGATTTACAGAATACGTGGAACAAAACATTTTTTTTTTTTTACGGAAAATCATATTATGTATTCTCGTTTCCAAATGATCTAGCCCCCGGTAACGTAAGAAAAAAAGAAGAAATGAGCACAGTTGAAATCATGCCATTATACACCACGGCATAAACAGCATAAAAGCAATAGCTTATTGAATAAACATGTATAACTCATAAATGACTCTAAAACACCACTTCAGTATGCCTGCCCATATGTAATATGTTATTGCATAAAAGCCTAACCTCCCGTGTCCCCTCTGAAATGAACCTCTTCGTTAAATGTAACGTAGAGGAGAGGTCCAATAGTAGATTTAATAGAACGTCTCCAACTGTTCCAATGCTTATTGTATCCATTCACATTAACTCACGGTGTAAACGATAACAATGTAATTGGATCACTAGGTTATACGGGGGTGCAGTGGTATTCTTGGATCGTGAACTCTATCCTATATCCCTCGATATCAAAGCTGGCAACGTTCCACACACGAGGTCTTCTGTATGGGCTATGAGTATGTAAACACCCCGTTCTCCCCATTCAAAAAAAGAAAAGCATCTCTCGAAAAAAAATCTACGCTATCAAAACAAATAGTAATAACAAAGTGGAATTGCTTATTTGGGGATACACTTTGCTATTCGTAGCGTATTACATATCGGAAACGGATAGACTAAATATAAATATTCATAGGATACCTCGATAGGCAAAAAGGTATCCCTCCACTACAGTCTAGATGTCCTTTAATAGCGAAAGAAGCCCGTGTTGTAGCATCGGCACATACATGCAAAATAGCCTTATTGTTGACCAAATATACAATATTTTCCAAGGTCCAACTTTTTTCGATAGAAAGTTATCTGATTCAATGACGGCGTTCTTGACACGCTTTTAGGTTATGTCCACGGGTCCGCGTCAAGTCCAGTTGCCTACAAACATTCTCCAAATAAATTGAGAAGAGGCTGCTGTGTGTGTTCTTGTTTACCACATTATAAAAGAAGCAATTTTCAATTCTACTTACGCGAAAACTCCCGCTTGCTCAAGTGCTGGGGTTTGCCTTGCTTGCGGCGAGACATGTTGGTAAGTGGTGGCGTTCAGCTTGGTTCACATTGGCAGAGGCGTCCTACAACGTAATAGACTCCAGATAAAATGTCTTCATCGATGCGTTTGACATCCAAAAAAATGAATTATAGATCACATCACGGTGACGCGCGGGGTACGGGCTGTGCGGCAGTCTTCATGACTTTTTTGCAAAGACAGAGAGAGGGATATGAGCAAAGCCCCCTGAGCTGCAAGTTCAAGTGCGGACGTGACGTTCCTACGAACTTGAACGTCAGTCGATGGATGGACATAGAGATACAACACATAGGCAGGGCAACGCTGGGGAGTAGGAGGTGGAGATAGAATAACAACACCAATGGACAGTCATTACTGGATCCGTATATGAAAAAAGAAAGGGACCCCGAAGACGCCAATGGACAGAGAGATCAGGGGGGCCGGGCCAATAGAGAAGGAGAGAGCGAGAGAGAGATTGGAAACGAACGTGAACCTTAGGAGACAGCACATCCAAGTGGAAGGACTCTTGGCAACAAATATCGAGAAAATATGGGACCATTGTATATGATCCTAAAAATAAATATGAACCGTTACCCCATTACAGCATGGAAAACAACCATTTATAGTGGAGAGGAAAGGATGCGAGGGCACTTTACGGATCGATTTAATTGGATATAATCAAGTAAATAGTCCTGTTTAATTCATTTTGGACATCGAACTCCGTGCCTTCGGTAACCAATGGGTTAAAGAAACGTATGTTACAATGATACGCTTTATTAAATAGGCTATATTTAAGAATGTCATATTTTAGCAGTCCATAGGCTACCACTATATTTTAGCAGTCCATAGGCTACCACTATATTTTAGCAGTCCATAGGCTACCACCATATTTTAGCAGTCCATAGGCTACCACCATATTGTAGCAGTCCATAGGCTACCACCATATTTTAGCAGTACATAGGCTACCACCATATTTTAGCAGTACATAGGCTACCACCATATTTTAGCAGTCCATAGGCTACCACTATATTTTAGCAGTCCATAGGCTACCACTATATTTTAGCAGTCCATAGGCTACCACCATATTTTAGCAGTCCATAGGCTACCACTATATTTTAGCAGTCCATAGGCTACCACTATATTTTAGCAGTCCATAGGCTACCACCATATTGTAGCAGTCCATAGGCTACCACCATATTTTAGCAGTACATAGGCTACCACCATATTTTAGCAGTACATAGGCTACCACCATATCTTAGCAGTCCATAGGCTACCACCATATTGTAGCAGTCCATAGGCTACCACCATATTTTAGCAGTACATAGGCTACCACCATATTGTAGCAGTCCATAGGCTACCACCATATTGTAGCAGTCCATAGGCTACCACCATATTGTAGCAGTCCATAGGCTACCACCATATTGTAGCAGTCCATAGGCTACCACCATATTTTAGCAGTACATAGGCTACCACCATATTTTAGCAGTACATAGGCTACCACCATATCTTAGCAGTCCATAGAATATCACCATATTTTGTCAACTAAATAATACCCTAATGTTGGTTCTTGCGCAAAAGCACTCCACATCTTGCACTAACGACATACTATTACGACGTCACATAATAGGCATACATTCCATTTGAAAGATTAATACATCATAAAATCATAAATCATAAAAACTAGGGCAACAAATCATGTACATTTATTGGTAGTGATACCATCGGTGTTACGAAGACTGTCAACACCAATGGACCAATCACAGGCCTATAACAGGCAGGTTACTTCCTCAAAGTGGACACTTTTGACATTTGGAATTAATTTCAAAGCCTGTCGACATGAGGATATATATATTCGTATTGTTTTTGCTATCGGATGATCTAGTTCACACTATTTACTATTCAATGAAGTAAAATAGCCTACAGTAAAATACAGATATTCTTTAGGCTACAGGACACCTGTTAGTATTTGTTTCTCACGGACTTGAGATGTCATGCCATCTTGAACACAATTCATAGGCTACTACTTCACAGAAATATATATACATATACATATTTGACATTCTTCTCTTCGTTTTTTTAATACCGTTTGCATTATTATTTTGTTTTTGATGTTTAATAACCTATATTTTCCACATTAACAAAAGTCGACAATAATAAAATAAGTAGCCTAATTAACACATAGGTCATCATATGTGTTAATTATGTGCTTTTTCCTCATAAGGTTATCTATTGGTGTAGTCTAATCCACGTGCGTAAAGTTATCGTTGCCCACTGAAATAAATAAAAATATATACGACATATTTCTGTTCATATGGCCCACTGTTAGTGTAATATAGTGTAAAAATATATTGTAAAAGTGCTAATTAAAATGTTTGATACATCGTAACATAGCCTAAATTACAGGCGAGCCATACAAACAAAACTGGAGATGTTATCAGCCTTGCAGAAGTTTTTTAGTTTTAGTTTTTGGAAACGAAACTATTTTAATGTAACCAGTGTGCTCTTTGACAGGCTACTGTTGACAGCTTACTTGCGCTTGGCCTCGACGTCTTTAGGCACCCTGTGGTAGCGTGTAGCCTTCTACTGCACCCTCACACGTCGATACAACGGCGCTTTCTAGCGGTCCTTTGTTAATACTGCGAAGGAGACATTGTTTGAAGCTCACCCTGCACTTTATGTTATCTTCCAGTGGATGATGCTAAAGGATCAGAGTAGAGTCCACATCTACCTTGCAAAGTGCTTGCTCTTGTACCCTATAGTTTACATTAGACACAGTTCAACACAGTTCAAAGAGCCATTCAACATAGTTTAATTTAAGCTATTTCCTGTGTGCTTTGTACAGATTATTGCATTATTAATGAATTGTTATCATCAATTCGGTCTTCTAATTGGAACCAGTTCTACTTCTATGTGCATAAATGAACAGCAGTTGCCTGGATTTTAAACAAAGGGAGATCAAACCAGGGGAGATTCTCAAATGGAAAGAAGTCCTTCCTCTCCTTGAAACGGATTAGTGGTCCAGGGTCGAGTAGTGGAGGATGGTGTCAATTCGTTAGTAGGTGAACAGAGGTCCTATGCACAAGAATATCCTCCTGGTGGCTAGAGCAAAAGTGTTTTAAAATCTGCCACCCATTTGAATCAGCTGTTGTTTTCTTAGAGGAGAAAATAATACACACATTTAAACATATTCTCTTCTTATCCTTTCCTTTATGAAGTGTCTTGCACGACTAGCTGAATTATACTGAACACAAATATAAACAACATATGAAGTGTTGGTCCCCTGTTTCATGAGTTGAAATAAAATATTGATGAAAAATGATTCATGCACACACAAAAAAACGTATTTCTCTCCAGTTTTGCGCACACATTTGCTTACATCCCTGTTAGTGAGCATTTCAATTTTGCCAAGATAATCCATCCACCTGACAGGTGTGGCATATCAAGAAGCTGATTAAACAGCATGATCATTACACAGACTACAGCTTGTGCTGGGGACAATAAAAGGCCACTCGAAAATGTGCAGTTTGTCACACAACACAATGGCACAGATTCCTCAAGTTCTGAGGGAGCTTGCAATTGGCATGCTGACTGCAGGAATGTCTACCAGAGCTGTTGCCAGAGGATTTAATGTTAATTTCTCTACCATAAGCCGCCTCCAACATCGTTTTAGAGAATTTGTCAGTACGTCCAATCGGCCTCACAACTGCTGACCACAGGTAACCTCGCCAGCCTAGGACTTCCACAACCGGCTTCTTCACCCGCGGGATCATCTGAGACCAGCCAGCCGGACAGCTGATGAAACTGAGCAGTATATCTGTCAGTAATAAAGCTCTTTTGTGAGGAAAACCTCATTTTGATTGGCTGGGCCTGACTCCTCAGTGGGTGGGCATGGCTGCACCCCTGCCCAGTCATGTAAAATCCATAGATTAGAACCTCATTTATTTATTTTAATTGAATGATTTTTTTAGTTGTGAACTGTAACTCAGTAAAATTGTTGAAATTGTTGCGTTTATATTTTTGATTAGTGTAGTTTAGTTAGTTTTTAGTTATTAGTTATAGTTATAATTAGTATTTATCATTTTACCCATTATTTTAGAATTCCATTTGCCTGATGACGCGTGAGTCTCATTCCATACGAGAACATTTGTTTCCACAAGAGATTCTCAATTGGCCTGCTCAACTCCTCTGTCTTCCATCCTCTCCTCGCCTCCTATTGAAAAAGGTCTAAGGTAACAGAGGAGAGGAGCCAGACATCTGTATATACAGCGTCTTCAGAAAGTATCCATACCCCTTGACTTATTTCACATTCTGTTGTGTTACAGCCTGAATTCAAAATTGATGAAATATTTTCTTCTCAACCATCTACACACAATACCCCATAATGACAACGTGAAAACATGTTTAGAAATGTTAGCAAATGTATTGAAAATGAAATACAGAAATATCAAATTTACATAAGTATTCACACCCCTGAGTCAATACGTGTTAGAATCCCCTTTGGCAGTGATTACAGCGGAGTCTTTCTGGGTAAGTTTCTAAGAGCTTTGCCCACCTGGATTGTACAATATTTGCACATGATTATTTTCAAAATTTGTCAAGCTCTGTCAAGTTGGATGTTGATCGTTGATCTTGCCATAGATTGTCAAGTCGATTTAAGTCAAAACTGTAACTAGGTCACTCAGGAACATTCAATGTTGTCTTGGTAAGCAACAGCAGTGTATATTTCACATTGTGTTGGTTATTGTCCTCCTGAAAGGTGAATTTGTTTCCCAGTGTCTGTTGGAAAACAGACTGAACCAGCTATTCCTTTAGGACTTTGCCTGTGCTTAGCTACATTCCATTTATTTTTATCCTAAAAAACTCCCTAGTTCTTGCCAATGACAAGCATTCCCATAACATGGTGTATCCATCACTATACTTGAAAATATGAAGACTGGTACTCAGGACATAAAGTTAATTTCTTAGCCAATCTTTTGCAGTTTTATTTTAGTGCATTATTGCAAACAAGATGCAAGTTTTGGAATATTTTTTATTCTGTACAGGCTTCCTTCTTTTCAGAATTAGATGTTCATCCATGTTTGTTCAAAACTTCACATTTTGATGTGTTTAAGGTTAAGTTTAAGCATTAACTCTGAATTCTAAACGTTTGGCATTAACTCTGAATGGTTAAGGTAAGGGTTAAGGTTTGTGATAGGCTTAAAACTAAAATAAATGTACAAAATATTCTATTACTGTACTTGAAAATGCAAATGCTTACACCCATCCACCATCTCATTTCCACACAAAAAAGCCGAAACCTACTTTAAGGTAACAGCACTCACTGTTACCCCTAGTTACCCCTAGTTGCCGGGTTCCACGTAATCTCCCAACATCCTCAGACATGAATGGACATCGAATTCTGACTTGTATCACAAGTGACCTGCCTGCATCCTCAGTTTTCTCTTATCAAAGCCATTAAACTCTGTAACTATTTTCAAGTCACCATTGGCCTCATGGTGAAATCCCTGAGAGGTTTCCTTCCTCTCTGGCGACTGTGTTAGGAGGGACGTCTGTATCTTTGTAGTGACTGGGTGTAAAGGGATATTCAAAGGGATATTCAATGTCTTCTATTTTTAATCCATCTCCCAATAGGTGCCCTTCTTTGCGAGGCATCGGAAAAAGTACCTGGTCTTTGTGATTGAATCTGTTTCAAATTCACTGTTCGACTGAGGGACCTTACAAATAATTGTCTGTGTGGGGTACAAAGACGAGGTAGTCATTCAAAAAAGTCTGCTTTCCAACAGGCACTGGGAGACACATTCACCTTTCAGCATGACAATAACCTAAAACACAAGGCAAAATATACACTGGTGTTGCTTACCTAGTTGACATTGCATGTTCCTGAGTGGCCTAGGTACAGTTTCGACTTAAATCGACTTGAAGATCTATGGCAAGACTTGAAAATGCTTGTCTATCAATGATCAACAACCAACTTGACAGAGCTTGAAGAATTAAAAAAATAATCATGTGCAAATATTGTACAAATCCAGGTTTTCACTTTGTCATTATGGGGTATTGTGTGTAGATGGGTGAGAAAGAAATACAGCGATTTAGACTATTTAGAATTCAGGCAGTAACACAACAACATGTGGAATAATTCAAGGGTTATGAATACTTTCTGAAGGCAATGAGCATTTTTGTCTGACTGTCTGTCCGTCTGTGTGTCTGCTCCTCTCTCGTCTACCCACGCCTGTGTGCCTGCCTGTTCTCCAGTCGAAGACCGTGTCACAGTGAGCCAGGAATGATGGATGACAATCGAGCCAGACACGGAGTGAACAAGAAAAGATTGCATTGTACAGCTGAAAAATCTATAGTGGATAGAGACTAAAACAAGACCTACGTCTCACTGGCATGGCAGGCTGCCAGGTCCCTCAGCCCCTTCCATCACCACTAACACCTGTCCCAGGGGGTGGCATGTTGCCCACATGGGGGAGAGGAGTCACCTAGCTGGGGGTTTCCTTCTTAGGACAGTTGGGGGAGGAATACGTGTAAAAAGTAGTCAGTGGACCACACTAAGTAAAATATGTGTTTGAAAAAAAGAAGGGTGTTTGTTTAATACAATAATAACATTCTTCATTGAACTTCCAGTCTTTCTCTATTCACAAGTCTTCAGGTCTATAAAAAAAGAACAATAATTAATGGTTGATAGCTTTCCTCTGGGTCCTCTAACAGACTCGCAGAAGACCATGACCGGGTTTCAATCCAGCAAGATGTTCTCTCCCCCCTGCACTCGTTCTCTCCGTCTCGCTGTCAGGACTGATCGAACTGGATAGGGGAAAGCAATGTGGCGGAACCTAGGTGGAGCTATTTCTTTTACCTATACAGTAACATGCAGACCCATGGAAAGGGAGTGAACAAGATCAGAGGGAGGAGGAACATCTTGCTGGAATGAAACACAGCCAACTTGGCCTGGTTCTGGGGCAGTGGACCCTCTCCCCATAAACTAGGATAGGGTGTCACCACCCACCACCGAATAAGTATTGCTCTCTCTCTCTTTCCTAAATGGTTTTACAATAACAGCAGTGGAATGGGACTTTAACGACTCGTTTTATGCTCAGATTAATATGGTGGCAGAGAGAGGTCATTAGTGTGTTGAACTGGGCTGTGGTTCTGACTGCTAACGAGGATAAGGGGAGTGTCCTATGCTGATTCGGTTGAGAAAAATGTCTTCAAGCCTAGAAATATAGCCTGGTTCACGATCTGTTTGCGCTGTCTTGCCTCAAAGACCATGGGAGTTGGCAAGACAGCACAAACAGGTCTGGGACCACAGGATATAAAAACATAGTTGTCAGGGAGGAAATAATAATAATAATAATTAGGTGGGTGAATACATTTGTTGTATTTTACACATGTACAAGAGTGTATTATATACATTTGTTGTATTTTACACATGTACAAGAGTGTATTATATACATTTGTTGTATTTTACACATGTACAAGAGTGTATTATATACATTTGTTGTATTTTACACATGTACAAGAGTGTATTATATACATTTGTTGTATTTTACACATGTACAAGAGTGTATTTTATACATTTGTTGTATTTTACACATGTACAAGAGTGTATTTTATACATTTGTTGTATTTTACACATGTACAAGAGTGTATTATATACATTTGTCAATTGGACATGTGTTTTTTACATATCCAAACTTCCCCTGAGACACCCTCAGACAGTGGGGGATAAAGTGACATATTCACTCTGCACTCCTCCACTGGAAGATAATACAGATTATTGCAAATCCTCTGTTGATGACTGGGTTATTTCTTGTATGAAGTTGCTGTTAAATTGCTCTGCCATTATTAGTATTATTATTATTATTGTATGAGGTATTCTTGTTGGGGTTACCCCTGTGCTGTGATGTGGGTAATATAGGGGGTGTATTCTCTTTTCTCTCCACAGGCTACAATCTAGGCAGTCTCTTCTGCTGATGTGTGTGGGTCTGGTAGTGGTACTCTCTCTATTCTACTCTTTTCCTTTCGGCATGATTAATACCTACCTGGCGCCCGAACAAAATCTTTCTTTATCCCTATCTAATAAATAGCGCTACAAGACAGATAATTATGGTGGAATTATGGTGGTGTATAGTAGTGGTACATTATTGTAATGCTAATATAACAACTAATAGTCTGTCAATTATGACATTATTTAAATACAAACTATACTATTGTGAGATAAAATTGCAATTCCATTCTATCAGTTCCATAGTGGCAGATGATATAAAATATTGGGTCATTAGGTATTGGCCTACAGTATCTCATATTGATCCATCTGGGGTTTGTGGACTGGAGCCAATTTACCAGATAGTTTCTGTCTTGCAGTCTCTGCTCTATCTGACCCGTGACTCAGTGTGGATCGAACATGGAGCGAGAGAGGGATGTAGAGACAGATGGAGAGAGAGATAAACTAGGAGGAAAAGAAAGAGGACACTTTAAAGAAGAGCATACAAATCAGTGAATTGGAAAAAAGTTCTACAACATTTCCATTGATCATATGATACTTGTTTTACATTTCTGAAATGATCAACCTTGAAATGTTACTCAGATGTAATCCTGCTTGGACAAGAGATAGTGGTACTTACATTGTCAACCAGTAGGTGGCAGTGTGAGTTACTGTATCATGACTACCAGGTACCCCATGTGATTTACCTGGTTCACACAGAATACACTCAGATAAGCACATAATGTTGAGCTGAGGGAGGTTTTCACTCTAGATAGAATACATTGAGATAACTACATAATGTTGAGCTGAGGGAGGTTTCCACTCTAGATAGAATACATTGAGATAACTACATAATGTTGAGCTGAGGGAGGTTTCCACTCTAGATAGAATACATTGAGATAACTACATAATGTTGAGCTGAGGGAGGTTTCCACTCTAGATAGAATACATTGAGATAACTACATAATGTTGAGCTGAGGGAGGTTTCCACTCTAGATAGAATACATTGAGATAACTACATAATGTTGAGCTGAGGGAGGTTTCCACTCTAGATAGAATACATTGAGATAACTACATAATGTTGAGCTGAGGGAGGTTTCCACTCTAGATAGAATACATTGAGGTAACTACATAATGTTGAGCTGAGGGAGGTTTTCCACTCTAGATAGAATACATTGAGATAACTACATAATGTTGAGCTGAGGGAGTTCTCCAGTTTACACTGTAAGTGATCTATGGAATCAGACTTTGAATACCAAACAGGGAAGTGTTTATACAGCTAAAACTGATGTAGGATATCCATCAATATTATAGCATTATGGTAAATATGGGATTGAGGGACCAGATTTCTAATTGGTTCCCCAAATGTCGAGAGAGACAGAGAGAGAGACAGAGAGAGAGACAGAGAGAGAGAGAGAGAGCGAGAGAGCGAGAGAGAGAGTCAGAGAGAGAGAGAGAGAGACAGACAGACAGACAGACAGACAGACAGACAGACAGACAGACAGACAGACAGACAGACAGACAGACAGACAGACAGACAGACAGACAGACAGACAGACAGACAGACAGACAGACAGACAGACAGACAGTCAGACAGACAGACAGAGAGAGAGAGAGACAGAGACAGAGAGAGAGAGAGAGAGAGCGAGAGAGAGAGAGAGAGAGAGAGAGAGAATGAGACAGAATGAGAGAGAGAGAGAGAGAGAGAGAGAGACAGACAGAAACAGAGACAACGAGAGAGAGAACGAGAGCAACAGAGCGACAGACAGAGAGAGTGCACCCCCCTGTACAGTAATCAGCATACAGCAGCCATATTTAATGTATGCGGTGAATGTGTGCGACAGACAGATTGAACGGTTGTGTGTGTTTATGTGTGTGTATCTGTGCGTGTGCCTGTGTGTGTGTGACATATTTAAGAGTCATTCTGAGGGGACAGCAGCAGCAGCAGGGCTGAAGGGCTGAAGGTCCTGGCCTTAGTTAATTATTGACACCATAGAATGCTCAGCTTTGTGCGGGACTCAGCATACATGTCACTTCCTGTTGCCAAAACACACCTCATTATGTAATGGAGGTATAGGCTTTGAAATCTCTAAGTGTCTGTCTGTCTTTCTGTGTGTGCGTGTGTGCATGTGTGCATGTGTGTGGGGTGTGTGCGTGTGCATGTGTGTGGGGTGTGTTTAAGTTAGGAGAGTAATCTGGTCAGATGAGATACCTTTGGAAACGAGTTTCACTTGAGAGAAAGAGAGATACAGAGAGACAGAAAGATGATAAAACTCCTGCCCTTTCTGTCCATTTTTCACAGTAACCCTGTTTTCAGAGCCGTAGAGGAAGTTTGTTCTTCATTGACAACCTCTCCACCATACAGGCTATACTCTCTCCCCTCTGTCTCTCAAACACTCCCTCCATCAGCTCAATCCGTTCAGACTGCCAGGTCTCCATCAGGATGATGTCAGCTGGGCTATAGATGCTGGGCGCGGCCCTGGCGATCATTGGCTGGCTGGGACATATCATCATCTGTGCTCTGCGTATGTGGAAGGCGACAGCCTTCATCTCACACCAAACCCTCACCACTCATGTCATCTGACAGGGTTTATGGAGCATGGGCCAGAGTTAGTGTAAGGTCTACGACTCCCTCCTGCCCTTGCTCCAGGACCTGCAGGCCGCCAAGGCTCTGACCATCATCTCAATCATCGCCGGAGTGTACGCCATCCTGTTGGGCATCGCCGGGGGGA
Organism: Oncorhynchus kisutch; assembly: GCF_002021735.2. Lineage (NCBI taxonomy): Eukaryota > Metazoa > Chordata > Actinopteri > Salmoniformes > Salmonidae > Oncorhynchus > Oncorhynchus kisutch. The sequence continues at coordinate 49,129,063 of NC_034193.2, forward strand.
AGTGCATCAACTCAGTGGATGACGAGAGGTCCACGGCCAAGGTATACAACACTAGCTGGGTCGTCTTCCTCATCACTGCCCTCCTGGTCTTAGTCCCAGTCTGCTGGTCACCATCATCCAAGACCAAGACTTCTACAACCCCCTTTCAGGCTACCAAAGGGAGCTGGGAGCCACGCTCTACACTGGCTAGGGCCCCAATTGGTATTTTGAGGGTCCAGTCATAATGATTACATCGAGGCAGATGCCCCAGGGATAGAGTGGCCCACAGTCATTGAATATGGCACTTTTAAATGTTAGAGCAATCCTTAGTAAAGCCTTTCTCGTGAATGACCTCATTACGAACTATGATAAAATCATTGTGTTGGGCGATTTTAACATTCATGTTAACAAAAAGACTGTCTTCTAGGCCATTGAATTTATGAATATTTTGAGCTCTATGGACTTTATCCAACATGTTAACCGTGGCTACACTCTGGACCTGTGTAAAATGGCGGCAGAAGAAATGGCAGCAGTTTTACGGGCGCACAACCAATTATGTATTTCTTTTTTTGCGTTATTTGTAACTTATTTTGTACATAATGTTTCCGCAACCGTATCTTAATGCAGAAAAGAGCTTCTGAATATCAGGACAGAGATCACTCACCTCAGATTAGACAAAGATTTTTTCTACAACAAAGACGACGCACAAGACATTCTCCAAACACCCCATAGGACAGACATCCCCGTTATTTGCAAGAGGAAGTGACGCAGGTACAAAGACCCGGATGCCTGGTCAGGACCCGGAGAAGGCGACTGAGAAAGCTGCCATTACCGTCAATACTACTCGCCAACGTGCAATCATTGGACAATAAATTAGACGGGGTACGATCACGAATATCCTACCAACTGGACATCAAAAACTGTAATATCCTATGTTTCACGGAATCGTGGCTGAATGACGACATGGATATTCAGCTAGCAGGATATCTGCTGCACCGGCAGGATAGAACAGCACACTCCGGTAAGATGAGGGGAGGGGGGGGGGGGGGGGTCTGTGCATATTTGTAAACAACAGCTGGTGCACAAAATCTAAGGAAGTCTCTAGATTTTGCTCGCCTGAGGTAGAGTATATTGGGATAAATTACAGGCCACACTACTTTCCTAGAGAGTTCTCAGCTATACTTTTTGTGGCTGTTTATTTACCACCACAGACAGAGGCTGGCACTAAGACCGCACTCAGTCAGCTGTATAAGGAAATAAGCAAACAGGAAACCGCTCACCCAGAGGCGGCGCACCTAGTGGTGGGAGACTTTAATGCAGGGAAACTTAAATCAGTTCTACCAAATTTCTATCAACATGTTAAATGTGCAACCAGAGGGAAAAACATTCTAGATCACCTGTACTCCACACACAGAGAAGCGTACAAAGCTCTCCCTTGCCCTACATTTGGAAAATCCGACCACAACTCTATCCTCCTGATTCCTGCTTACAAGCAAAAATTAAAGCAGGAATCATCAGTGACTCGGTCTACAAAAAAGTGGTCAGATGAAGCAGATGCTAAACTACAGGACTGTTTTGCTATCACAGACTGGAACATGTTCCGGGATTCTTCCGATGGCATTGAGGAGTACACCATGTCAGTCACTGGCTTTATCAATAAGTGCATCGAGGACTTCGTCCCCACAGTGACTGTACGTACATACCCCAAACAGAAGCTATGGATTACAGGAAACATTCACACTGAGCTAAAGGGTAGAGCTGCCGTTATCAAGGTGCAGCTTACAAGAAATCCTGCTATGCCCTGCGACGAACCATCAAACAGGCAAAGCGTCAATACAGGGCTAAGATTGAAACCCACTACACCGGCTCCGACGCTCGTCTTATCTGGCAGGGCTTGCAAACTATTACAGACTACAAAGGGAAGCACAGCTGCGAGCTGCCCAGTGACGCGAGCCTACCAGACGAGCTAAATCACTTCTATGCTCGCTTCGAGGCAAGCAACACTGAGGTATGCATGAGAGCATCAGCTGTTCCGGATGACTGTGTGATCCCACTCTCCATAGCCGACATGAGTAAGACCTTAAAACAGGTCAACATACACAGGGCTGCAGGGCCAGACGGATTACCAGGACGTGTGCTCCGGGCATGTGCTGACCAACTGGCAGGTGTATTCACTGACATTTTCAACATGTCCCTGATTGAGTCTGTAATACCAACATGTTTCAAGCAGACCACCATAGTCCCTGTGCCCAAGAACACAAAGGCAACGTGGCTAAATGACTACAGACCCGTAGCACTCATGATCCGTGGCCATGAAGTGCTTTGAAAGGTTGGTGATGGCTCACATCAACACCATTATCTCAGAAACCCTAGACCCACTCCAATTTGCATACCACCCAAACAGATCCACAGATGATGCAATGTCTATTGCACTCCACACAGCCCTTTCCCACCAGGACAAAAGGAACACTTATGTGAGAATGCTATTCATTGCTTACAGCTCAGCGTTCAACACCATAGTACCATCAAAGCTCATCACTAAGCTAAGGATCCTGGGACTAAACACCTCCCTCTGCAACTGGATCCTGGACTTCCTGATGGGCCGCCCCCAGGTAGTGAGGGTAGGTAGCAACACATCTGCCACGCTGATCCTCAACACTGGAGCTCCACAGGGGTGCATGCTTAGTCCCCTCCTGTTCTCCCTGTTCACCCACGACTGCATGGCCATGCACGACTCCAACACCATCATTAAGTTTGCAGATGACACAACAGTGGTAGGCCTGATCACAGACAACGACGAGACAGCCTATAGGGAGGATGTCACACCAAGACAGTCCTGAAGAGGGCACGACAAAGCCTATTCCCCCAAACTAAACATATTTGGCATGGGTCCTGAGATCCTCAAAAGGTCCTTACAGCTGCAACATCGAGAGCATAATGAAATACATTTTCCCTACTGGTTGCATCACTGCCTGGTACGGCAATTGCTCAGTCACTACAGAGGGTAGTGCGTACGGCCCAGTACATCACTGGGGCAAAGCTGCCTGCCATCCAGGACCTCTACACCAGGCGGTGTTAGAGGAAGGCCCTAAAAATGGTCAAAGACCCCAGCCACCCCAGTTATAGACTGTTCGCTCTACTACCGCATGGCAAGCGATACCGGAGTGCCAATTCTAGGACAAAAGGGCTTCTCAACAGTTTTTACCGCCAAGCCGTAAGACTCCTGAACAGGTAATCAAATGGCTACCCAGACTATTTGCATTGTGTGCCCCACTCAACCCCCCCCCCCCCAAACCCTCTTTTACACTGCTGCTACATTCATGTACATACTACCTCAATTGGGCCAACCAAACAGTGCTCCTGCACATTGGCTAACCGGGCTATCTGCATTGTGTCTCGCCACCCACCACCCACCAACCCCTCTTTTACGCTACTGCTATTCTCTGTTTATCATATATGCATAGTCACTTTAACCATATCTACATGTACATACTACCTCAATCAGCCTGACTAACCGGTGTCTGTATGTAGCCTCGCTACTTTTATAGCCTCCCTACCGTATATAGCCTGTCTTTTTACTGTTGTTTTATTTCTTTACTTACCTATTGTTCACCTAACATCTTTTTAGCACTATTGGTTAGAGCCTGTAAGTAAGCATTTCACTGTAAGGTCTACACTTGTTGTATTCGGCGCACGTGACAAATCAACTTTGATCTGATTTGACCTGGTTATTACCAAGGGGCTTTCTATTGGACCTGGTTATTACCAAGGGGCTTTCTATTGGACCTGGTTATTACCAAGGGGCTTTCTATTGGACCTGGTTATTACCAAGGGGCTTTCTATTGGACCTGGTTATTACCAAGGGGCTTTCTATTGGACCTGGTTATTACCAAGGGGCTTTCTATTGGACCTGGTTATTACCAAGGGGCTTTCTATTGGACCTGGTTATTACCAAGGGGCTTTCTATTGACATATCCTCTATTGTCGATGTTGCTTTATCTGAACCCCACAGTGTATTTTTAACTACCTTGTTGCTCATAGCATTACTATGTAATACTGAACAGACTTTCCCCACATTTTCCCAAATACAGGTGTGCCAAGCATGTAGGGTCAGACCCAAGAAGACTCCAAACTGTAATCGCTGCCAAAGTTGCTTCAACAAAGAACTGAGTAAAGGGTCTGAATACTTATGGAAATGTGATTTGAGTGTTTCCTTTTTTTGAAATTAGCAAAAATGTCTGAAAACCTGTTTTTGCTTTGTCATTATGGGGTATTGTGTGTAGATTGATTAGGGGGGGGGGGGGGGAGTATATAATTCATTTTAGAATAAGGCTGTAACTTAGCAAAATGTTTATTTCAAAAAAAATATTTCACCTTTATTTAACCAGGTAGGCCAGTTGAGAACAAGTTCCCATTTACAACTGCGACCTGGCCAAGATAAAGCTAAGCAGTGCGACACAAAAAACAGCACAGAGTTACACTTGGAATAAACAAACATACAGTCAATAACAAAATAGAAAAGTCTACATAAAGTGAGTGCAAATGAGGTAAGATGAGGGAGGTAAGGCAAAAAATAGGCCAGAGTGGCAAAATAATTACAATTTAACAATTAAACACTGGTGTGAAAAATGTGCAGAAGATGAAAGTGCAAGTAGAGATACTGGGGTGCAAAGGAGCAAAAAATAAATAACAGTATGGGGATGAGGTAGTTGGATGGGATATTTACAGATGGGCTATGTACAGGTGCAGTGATCTGTGAGCTGCTCTGACAACTGGTGCTTAAAGTTAGAGAGGCAGATATGAGTCTCCAGCTTCAGAGATTTTTGCAATGCGTTCCAGTCATTGGCAGCAGAGAACTGAAAGGAAAGGCGTCCAAACGAGGAATTGGCATTGGGGGTGACAAGTGAAATACAACTGCTGGAGCGTGTGCTATGGGTGGGTGCTGCTATGGTGACCAGTGAGCTGAGATAAGGCGGGGCTTTACCTAGCAAAGACTTACAGATGACTTGGAGCCAGTGGGTTTGGCGACGAATATGTAGTGAGGGTCAGCCAACAAGAGCATACAGGTCGCAGTGGTGGGTAGTATATGGGGCTTTGGTGACAAAATGGATGGCACTGTGATAGACTGCATCCAATTTACTGAGTAGAGTGTTGGAGGCTATTTTGTAAGTCAAAAATCGGTAGGATAGTCAGTATTACAAGGGGATGTTTGGCAGCATGAGTGGAGGACGCTTGGTTGTGAAATAGTTTCTAGATTTAATTTTGGATTAGAGATGCTTAATGTGAGTCTGGAAGGAGAGTTTACAGTCTAACCAGACACCTAGGTATTTGTAGTTGTCCACATGTTCTAAGTCAGAACCGTCCAGAGTAGTGATGCTGGACGTGCGGGCAGGTGCGGGCAGCGATCGGTTGAAGAGCATGCATTTAGTTTTACTTGTATTTAAGAGCAGTTGGAGGCCACGGAAGGAGAGTTGTATGGCATTGAAGCTCGTCTGGAGGTTAGTTAACACACTGTCCAAAGAAGGGCCAGAGGTATACAGAATGGTGTCATCTGCGTAGAGGTGGATCAGAGAATCACCAGCAGCAAGAGAGACATCATTGATGTATACAGAGAAAAGAGTCGGCCCGAGAATTGAACCTGTTAGAGATTGAATTGAACCCCCATAGAGACTGCCAGAGGTCCGGACAACAGGCCCTCCGATTTGACACACTGAACTCTGTCTGAGAAGTAGTTGGCGAACCAGGCGAGGCAATCATTTGAGAAACCAAGGCTGTTGAGTCTGCCACTAAGAATGTGGTAATTGACAGAGTCGAAAGCCTTGGCCAGGTCGATGAATACGGCTGCACAGTAATATCTCTTATCGATTGCGGTTATGATATCCTTTAGGAAGGTACGGTGGGATTCGAAATGGTCGGTGATCTGTTCGTTAACTTGGCTTTCGAAGACAATAGAAAGGCAGGGTATGATAGATATACAGTTGATGTCAGAAATGTACATACACCTTAGCAAAATACATTTAAATCTGTTTTTTTTTACAATTCCTGACATTTAATCAGAGTAAAAATTCCATGTCTTAGGTAAGTTAGGATCACCACTTTATTTTAAGAATGTGAAATGTCAGAATAATAGTAGAGAGAATGATCTATTTCAGCTTTTATTTCAGCTTTTATTTCTTTCATCACATTCCCAGTGGGTCAGAAGTTAACATACACACAATTAGTATTTGGTAGCACCAGTCCTTCTTGCAGCAAAGCACCCCCACAACATAATGCTGCCACCCCTGTGCTTCACGATTGGGATGGTGTCCTTCGGCTTGCAAGCCTCCCGCTTTTTCCTCCAAACATAACGATGGTCATTATGGCCAAACAGTTCCAGTTTTGTTTCATCAGACCAGAGGGCATTTCACTAAATAGTGCGATCTTTGTCCCCATGTGCAGATGCAAATCGTAGTCTGGCTTTTTTTATGGTGGTTTTGGAGCAGAGGCTTATTCCTTGCTGAGCGGACTTTCAGGTTATGTCAAAATAGGACTTGTTTTACTGTGGATAGAGATAGTTTTGTTCCTGTTTCCTCCAGAATCTTCACACGGTCCTTTGCTATTGTTCTGGGATTGATTTGCACTTTTCACACCAAAGTACGCTCATCTCTAGGAGACAGAACACAACTCTTTCCTGAGTGGTATGACAGTTGCATGGTCCCATGGTGTTTATACTTCCATGCTATTGTTTGTACAGATGAACGTGGTACTTTCAGGCGTTTGGAAATTGCTCGCAAGGATGAGCCAGACTTGTGGAGGTCTACAATGTTTTTCAGAAGTCTTGGCTGAATTCTGAGGTCTTCTTTTGATTTTCCCATGATGTCAAGCAAAGAGGCACTGAGTTCGAAGGTAGGCCTTGAAATACATCCACAGGTACACCTCCAATTGACTCAAATGATGTCCATTAGCCTAGGGGTAGCCAGGTGGAAAGCATGGCCAGCCGTAGAAAAATGCTTATTGAAATTCTCAATTATCGTGGATTTATCGGTGGTGATAGTGTTTCCGAGTCTCAGTGCAGTGGGCAGCTGGGAGGTGCTCTTATTCTCCATGAACTTTACAGTGTCCCAGAACTTTTCGGAGTTTGTGCTACAGGATGCAAATTTCTGTTTGAAAAAGCTAGCCTTTGCTTTCCTAACTGCCTGTTTATTTTTGGTTCCTAACTTCCCTGAAAAGTTGCATATCATGGGGGCTATTCGATGCTATTGCAGTATACCACAGGATGTTTTTGTGCTGGTCAAGGACAGTCAGGTCTGGAGTGAACCAAGGGATAAATCTGTTCCTGGATCTACATTTTTTGAATGGGGCATGCTTATTTAAGATGGTGAGGAAATCACTTTTAAAGAATAACCAGGAATCCTCTACTGACGGAATGAGGTTAATATCCTTCCAGGATACCCGGTCCAAGTCGATTAGAAAGGTCTGCTGAAGTGTTTTAGGGAGCGTTTGACAGTGATGAGGGGTGGTCGTTTGACCGCAGACCCATTACGGACGCAGGCAATGAGGCAGTGATCGCTGAGATCCTGTTTGAAGACAGCAGAGGTGTATTTGGAGAGCAGGTTGGTCAGGATGATATCTATGAGCGTGCCCATGTTTACGGAATTGGGTTGTACCTGGTAGGTTCATTGATAATTTTTGTGAGATTGAGGTCATCTAGCATAGATTGTAGGAAGGCCGGGGTGATATTTAAGCATGTCCCAGTTTAGGTCACCTAACAGTATGATTTCGGAAGATAGATGGGGGGCAATCAATTCACATACGGTGTCCAGGGCACAGCTGGGGGCAGAGGGGGGTCTATAGCAAGCGGCAACGGTGAGAACTTGTTTCTGGAAAGGTGAATTCTTAGAAGTAGAATATTAAATTGTTTGGGAACAGACCTGGATAGTATGACAGAACTCTGCAGGCTATCTCTTCAGTAGATTGCAACTCCGCACCCTTTGGCAGTTCTATCTTGTCGGAAAATGTTATAGTTAGGGATGGAAATTTCAGGATTTTAGGTGGTCTTCCTAAGCCCGGATTCAGACACGGGTAGGACATCTGGGTTGGCAGAGTGTGCTAAAGCACTGAATAAAACAAACTTAGGGAGGAGGCTTCTAATGTTAACATGCATGAAACCAAGGCTTTTACGGTTACAGAAGTCAACAAATGAGAGTGCTTGGGGAAAAGGGAGTGGAGCTAGATGCTGCAGGGCCTGGATTAAATGTGGAAATGTGGAAACAGTGAAGGGACCTAAAGACTTTCCAAATGCACTGTATAACTAGGCAATTAAACAATGCCGTACTGACTCATTTTTCTAACTTGATCACTAATAATCAGAATAATTTGAGAGTCTTCTTTTCGACCATAGGTGGCCTGATAAATCCTACCTCCACATGCAGTGCTTTATTTGTAAATCGATAGGTCCCAGAACACATAGTGAGCAAACACAACGTAGCAGCGCAGCAGACAGAGTGAACAGCCAAGTAGCCCACTATCTATGGTGGTGAAACAGACAGCACGCTCCGAAGTGCTGATTAATTCAAAGCATGTGGGCAGTGTGCCCACATACTTGAGTATGGCTGCAGAAGTCCGAATTTCTAGACATCAATGTACAGCAATTTTTAGACGTTGTTGCAGAACACACGCCATCTGCACACAGACACAGCAGAGGGACTGACAAGTCCCACGTTCCATATCATCAAGACATAAATGTAGCAGTAGAACAAATACCACAACATCGGAAGATATTGGAATATCAGAAGATATTGTGGGTAGCCTAGTGGTGAGAGAGTTGGACTAGTTACCGAAAGGTTGCAAGTTCAAATCCCCCAGCTGACAAGGTACAAATCTGTCGTTCTGCCCAACAGGCAGTTGACCCACTGTTCCTAGGCCATCATTGAAAATAAGAATTTGTTCTTAACTGACTTTCCTAATTAAATAAAGGTTTAAAAAAAATCTAATAAATCAATGTAGGCTGCAGCAGAACACACATATGAGAAAAGGCCTCCTGCCTATGTGATAATATGAAGCACATATTCAGATTAACTTCACAGCACAGAACAAGTTTGTAAAGGAACCTCCCACAATGACTCTCCACATATCAACTTTATTTAACTAACTGGCAGTCAATTTCTTGCTCAAAGCCATGGGCGGGGTTGTGGCTGTGACATTTAGCCTCCTTCTAAGGCTGTTCTGAAGACTCTGGCTGTAGTGTTTCCTTTTTTACCTCATTTTGAGTGTTAAGGAGCTTTTTTGGTCCTAGACTTAGACAATTTTATGGGCTCTGACACCAACTATTATATAGGTCCAGGATGGTAAGAAGCTTGGCCCCAGTGATATACTGGCCATATTCACTACCCTCTATAGCACCTTACCATCAGATGCCGAGCAGTTGCCATACTAGGCGGTGGTGCAACCGGTCAGGATGCTCTCGATGGTGAAGCTGTAGAACTTTGAGGATCTACAGTAGGCCTTTATACAGTAGGCCTTTTAATAAACAAGCCATATGCCACACAGGCCTGTTGCAACAACACAACTTAGATTAATACAACACACTCACCAACAGCCACAAAATATATTTGAATGGATTTCTTCTGCAAATACAGTGCATTCGGAAAGTGTTCAGACCCCTTGAGTTTTTCACATTGTGTTACATTACAACCTCATTCTAAAATGGATTCAATAGTTTTTTTCCTCATCAATCTACAGTACACACAATACCTGTCAGCGATTGAGTGCAGAGTGAAAGCGGAGTCAGGCGCCGGACACAGGTATGGAGTAATCCAACTGAGTTTACTCAAAGAATAAAGCAAAATTCCAAATAGGAACATACAACACAACTCAAACACAACCACTTAACGACATGAAATATCACGGACAGAACAGAAATGTATGTCAGATGGTTAAATAGGGAAGGTAATGAGGGAAAGTAAAACAGGTGTGTGTGTAATCAGACTAAACAAAACGAAACAAAACAAAACAGAAAAATGGATCGGTAGTGACTAGAAAGCCGGTGACGTCGACCGCCGAACACCACCCGAACAAGGAGAAGGGACGACTTCGGCGGAAGTCGTGACAATACCCCATAATGACAAAGTGAAAACAGGTTAAAAAAAACAGAATAACACATTAGTATGTAGGTATTCAGACCCTTTACTCAGTACTTTGTTAAAGCACCTTTGACAGCGATTACACCTTCAAGTCTTCTTGGGTATGACGCTACAAGCTTGGCATACCTGTATTTTGGAATTTCTCCCATTCTTCTCTACAGATCCTCTCAAGCTCTGTCAGGTTGGATGGGGAGCGTTGCTGCACAGCTATTTTCAGGTGTATCCAGAGATGTTCGATGGGTTCAAGTCTGGGCTCTGGCTGGGCCACTCAAGGATGTTCAGCGACTTGTCCCAAAGCCACTCCTGTGTTGTCTTGGCTGTTTGCTTAGGGTCATTGTCCTGTTGGAAGTGAACCTTCTCCCCAGTCTGAGGTCCTGAGCACTCTGGAACAGGTTTTCATCAAGGATCTCTCTGTACATTGCTCTGTTCACCTCTCCCTCAATCCTAACTATTTTCCCTGTCCCTGTCGCTGAAAAACATCCCCCACAGCATGATGCTGCCACCATCATGCTTCACCATAGGGATGGTGCCAGGTTTCCGCCAGACTTGAACTTGGCATTCAGGCCAAAGAGGTCCATCTTGGTTTCATCAGACCAGAGAATCTTGTTTCTCTGCTTCTCTGGACCACAAAACATTGGTCAGTTGAAAACTGAGATCATCCTGATGTCTTCATTAACACAGGAACCTACAACTTAGCACACACACACACACATCAATTCATTCAGCAGAACTGAACCTCTGATTCAATAATTTAAAAAGGACATTGATTTTCAATTATCATTTTCAATTCTGGAAACTGAATTTCAATTAACCTCCTGAGTTGACAGAATTTGATCAATGCAAGTGTGTTTACATACACTAGCGTTGCTCCCAATTGTCATCTTACTGTGCCGGTGGGCAGGACGGTTGGTCATTATGAATATGTGACAAAATACACTATATATTCAAAGTATGTGGACACCCCTTCAAGTGGATTCGGCTATTTCAGCCACACCCGTTGCTGACAGGTGTAAAGAATTGAGCACACAGGCATGCAATCTTCCTTGACAAATATTAGCAGTAGAATGGCCTTACTGAAGAGCTTTTTGGAGTGATTAATCACGCTTCACCATCTGGCAGTCTGACGAACGAATATAGGTTTGGCGGATGCAAGGAGAACACTACCTGCCTCAATGCATAGCGCCAACTGTAAAGTTTGGTGGAGGAGGAATAATTGTCAGGGGCAGTTTTTCATGGTTCGGGCTAAGGCCCCTTAGTTCCAGTGAAGGGAAATCTTAACGCTACAGCATACAATGACATTCCAGATGATTCTGTGCTTCTTTGTGGCAACAGTTTGGGGAAGGCCCTTACCTGTTTCAGCATGACAATGCCCCTGTGAGCAAACCGAGGTCCATACAGAAATGGTTTGTCGAGATCGGTGTGGAAGAACTTGACTGGCCTGCACAGAGCCCTGACCTCAACCCCGTTGGACACCTTTGGGGTAAATTGGAACACCAACTGCGAGCCAGGCCTAATTTCCCAAGATCAGTGCCCAACCTCACTAATGCTCTTGTGGCTGATTGGAAGCAATGTTCTAACATCTAGTGGAAAGGAGGCTGTTATAGCAACAAAGAGGGGACCAAATCATATGCCCATGATTTTGGAATGAGATGTTTTGACGAGCAGGTGTCCACATACTTTTGGTCATGTAGTGTATCTAAAGGATTGCATTATTAAACAGACTTTCCAAATGTGGGTCTGTTGTAGACCCACCTCTTCTCTGCTTACCTCATGTCAAAATAAGAATCCGCCAAATGTGATTCCTTGTTTGACCACACATGTGCAGGACTTTTATTTTGGTAAGCAGCTCCAAGGAGCTCCCGCAACCTTTTCTTGTCGTCTCCCCAATGCAAAGGAGGCTGGTGGGAGGAGCTATAGGAGGACGGGCAAATTGTAATGGCTGGAATGGAATTCATGGAGCGGAGTCAAACGTGATAGGAGTGAAAGGAGGTGTGAAAAGAAGATAAGACGAAAGAAGAGAAGGTGAAGTGTGTTTCTCACAGATTCAGTGCATCTGAAGGCCACCTGACACAGATGAACACAGATTAAACCACAGATTAAACCACTCGATTTGGAACATAACTCTGAACTCTGTGTTAGTGCATGCATGTGCATGTGTGCATCGGTCTGTCTATCTGTTTGTGCGTTTGAGTTTGTGCTCTTGTCTCTCTATATCCGTCTATGTCCCTGACTGTTCTCCAGTCCAAACCCGTGTCACAGGGTGAGCCAGGAATGAGACATGACAATTTTGCCAGACACGGCGTGAACAAGATGAGATTGTATCGTTCAGCTGAGAAATCGACACCGGATAGAGACTGAGACAAGGCCTACGTCCCTCTGAACTGCCAGACTGCCTGGTCCTGTCCCTCAGCCCAGTCCATCTATCCTCCATCACCACTACCACTACTACAAGGCCAGGGGGTGGCAGGGTGCCCGTTTGAGGTTACCATTCTAGCTTAGCTTGGTAGACATGTCTGCACAGCACAATCAATGGTACCCTTTTAGTATCTCTGGGTACTGGGTGAATGGATTATCCTTTACACTCCGTCTCTCCCTCTCTCTAATGGTCCAGCAGACTCACAGATGTTCTGGGTCCACAGAATAACAGAGTACCTTGGCTTGGTTCCAGGCAGTGGGCCCTCTCCTCTCTCCATTCACTAGAAGACTCCATTCACTCTCCATTCACCGAAGCGTGCGTTGCCCTCTCTCTCCTAAATGGTTTCACAATAACAGCAGTGGAATGGGACTTTAATGACTCATCTTGTGTCTCAATCAATACCATGGCAGAGAGGGGTTGTTAGCGGGTTGAACCGGACCATGGTGCTGACCGCTAACAAGGAGGAAAGGACTGTCGTGCTGATTGGGTAGAGAGAAACTCCCTCAAGTCTAAAGGTACATTTGGAAGCGATGATAAAGTGAGAGAGATATTTGTGTGGTATTACAGTCAATAGTGTCACAGTATAACAACGCTAATAACAACTAGTTGTTTCAAGTTTACCATCCCGTAGCGAGTATGAAATGATATGTATTCTACACATTTGTAGAATGTGCAGCATACTGTACATATGTAGATATGTATTTTGAATATTGTAGTCCATAAAACATTGTGCCAAGACAAACTATAATATTATGACATTGAACTGTGATGACATTCAATCACTTCCATAGTGGCAGATGATATAATATATTGGGTCATTAGGTATTGGCCTACAGTATCTCATATTGATCGATCTGGGGTTTGTGGACTGGAGCCAATTTACCGGGTAGTTTCTGTCTTGCAGTCTCTGCTCTATCTGACCCGTGACTCAGTGTGGATCGAACATGGAGCGAGAGAGGGATGTAGAGACAGATGGAGAGAGAGATAAACTAGGAGGAAAAGAAAGAGGACACTTTAAAGAAGAGGATACAAATCAGTGAATTGGCAATGAGCTATATAACATTGATTATCTGATGCTTGTTTTATTTTTGTGAAACTATAATTTTGTACAATGTTAATGCTACTGTTCCACAGATGTAATCCTGCTTGGACAAGAGAAAGTGGTACTTACATTGTCAACCAGTAGGTGGCAGTGTGAGTTACTGTATCATGACTACCAGGTACCCCATCATGTGATTTACCTGGTTCACTCAGAATACACTCAGATAAGCTTCCACTCTAGATAGAATACATTGAGATAACTACATAATGTTGAGCTGAGGGAGGTTTCCACTCTAGATAGAATACATTGAGATAACTACATAATGTTGAGCTGAGGGAGGTTTCCACTCTAGATAGAATACATTGAGAGAGAGAGAGAGAGAGAGAGAGAGAGAGAGAGAGAGAGAGAGAGAGAGACAGAGACAGAGAGAGAGACACAGAGAGAGAGAGAGAGAGAGAGAGAGAGAGAGAGAGAGAGAGAGAGACAGACAGACAGACAGACAGACAGACAGACAGACAGACAGACAGACAGACAGACAGACAGACAGACAGACAGACAGACAGACAGACAGACAGACAGACAGACAGACAGACAGACAGAGAGACAGCCCCTAGTACAGCAAGCAGCATACAGTTCATGTTGCCAAAAACACCTCATTATGTAATGGAGGTACAGGCTTTGTATTCTCTATGAGTGTGTGTGTCTATGTGTGCCTGTGTGTGGCGTGTGTGTGGTATTTTTTCACTGTAGTAGCTACTGTAAATTGGACAGTGCAGTTAGATGAGCAATAATTTAAGCTTTCTGCCAATATCAGGTATGTCCATGTCCCGGGGAACGTTTTTGTTACTTACAACCTCATGCTAATAGCATTAGCCTAAGTTAGCTTAACCCACCGATCCTGAAGAAAATGTATTAACAAGTCATGTGGACTCACTCTGTGTGCAATAACACTGGCCACCTCATCTCTGTATCCCAAACATACAATTATCTGTAAGGTCCCTCAGTCGATCAGTGAATTTCGAACACAAATTTAACCACAAATACCAGGGAGGTTTTCCAAAGCCCTGCAATAATTACACTGTACGACTGTGTATCAATACACACAGTCGCTACAAAGATACAGGCATCCTTCCTACCTCAGTCTCCATGAGGCCAATGGCTGTGATCAGAAGTTACTCAACAATACTAACCTAATTGACAGTGAAAACAAGGAAGCCTGTACAGAATAAACATATCCCAAAACATGCATCCTGTTTGCAATAGTGGGCGCCAGGTAGCCTAGTGTTTAGAGCGTTGGGCCAGTAACCAAGCCGGCAAGGTAAAACACTTTCTTTCTGCCCCTGAGCAAGGCAGTTAACCCACTGTTCCCTAGGCGCCATAGACGTGGATGTCGATTGTGGCAACCCCATGCACCTCTCTGATTCAGAGGGGTTGGATTAAACACGAAAGGCATTCAGTTAAATTAAAACTGCCAGCAATGTGGCAAAGAAATAAAATGTATGTCCTGAATATAAAATGTTATATTTGTGGCAAATCCAAGAAAACATCACTTCATATTTTCAAGCATGGTAGTGGCTGTATCATGTTATGGGTATGCTTGTCATTGGTAAGGACTGGGAAGTTACGATTGAAAGAAATAGAATAGAGCTAAGCACAGACAAAATCCTAGAGTTTTCCAATAGACACTGGGAGACAAATTAACCTTTCAGCAGGACAATAACCTAAAACACAAGGCCAAATATACACTGGAGTTGCTTAACAAGATGACATTGAATGTTCCTGAGAGACCTAGTTACAATTTTGACTTTAATCAGCTTGAAAAGCTATGGCAAGACTTGAAAATGTCTGTCTAGCATTGATCCATAACAAGCCTGACAGAGCTCGAAGAATTTACAAAAGAATAATGCGCAAATATTGTTCAAATCCAGGTGTGCAAAGCTCTTAGAGACTTACCCAGAAAGGCTTGCGGCTGTCATCGCTGCCAAAGGTGCTTCTACAAAGTATTGACTCAGGGGTGTGAATACTTGTGTAAATAAGATATTTCTCTATTTAATTTTCCATTTTTTTTCCAAAAATGTTTTCATTTTGTCATTATGGTGTATTGTGTGTAGATGGGTGAGATAAAAATACAATCAATTTAATCTATTTTGAATTCAGGCTGTAACAACAAAATGTGAATTAAGTCAAGGGGTATGAATACTTTCTGAAGGCACTGTATGTCACGATCGTTATACTGAATGGACCAAGGCGCAGTGTGCGTAGAGTTCCACATAATTTTAATAAATGAAAATCACCAAAAACAAATACAGACAGAAACTAAACGTGAAGCAAATGCAATACTAACAGGCACTACACAAAAACAAGATCCCACAAACAACAGGTGGGGAAAGGCTGCCTAAATATGATCCCCAATCAGAGACAACGAATGACAGCTGCCTGTGATTGGGAACCATACCAGGCCAACATAGAAATACAAAACTAGAGTACCCACCCTAGTCACACCCTGACCTAACCAAAATAGAGAATAAAGGTGCGGAAAGGTGCGGACTCCGGCCGCAAAACCTGACTCTATAGGGGAGGGTCCGGGTGGGCATCTAGCCTCGGTGGCGGCTCCGGTTCGGGACGTAGACCCTGCTCCGCTCGTGGATCCCTTCGCTTCCGTGGAACCGGACCGTGGATCGTCGCCAGAGGCTCTGAACCGGGGACCGTCGCCGGGGACTCCGGACCTGGAGGAGGACTGGAGTATCATACTGTATGACTTATAGTCTGACTGGAGGAGGACTGGAGTATCATACTGTATGACTTATAGTCTGACTGGAGGAGGACTGGGGTATCATACTGTATGACTTATAGTCTGACTGGAGGAGGACTGGAGTATCATACTGTATGACTTATAGTCTGACTGGAGGAGGACTGGAGTATCATACTGTATGACTTATAGTCTGACTGGAGGAGGACTGGAGTATCATACTGTATGACTTACAGTCTGACTGGAGGAGGACTGGAGTATCATACTGTATGACTTATAGTCTGACTGGAGGAGGACTGGAGTATCATACTGTATGACTTATAGTCTGACTGGAGGAGGACTGGAGTATCATACTGTATGACTTACAGTCTGACTGGAGGAGGACTGGAGTATCATACTGTATGACTTATAGTCTGAGTGGAGGAGGACTGGAGTATCATACTGTATGACTTATAGTCTGACTGGAGGAGGACTGGAGTATCATACTGTATGACTTATAGTCTGACTGGAGGAGGACTGGAGTATCATACTGTATGACTTACAGTCTGACTGGAGGAGGACTGGAGTATCATACTGTATGACTTACAGTCTGACTGGAGGAGGATTGGAGTATCATACTGTATGACTTACAGTCTGACTGGAGGAGGACTGGAGTATCATACTGTATGACTTATAGTCTGACTGGAGGAGGACTGGGGTATCATACTGTATGACTTATAGTCTGACTGGAGGAGGACTGGAGTATCATACTGTATGACTTATAGTCTGACTGGAGGAGGACTGGAGTATCATACTGTATGACTTATAGTCTGACTGGAGGAGGACTGGGGTATCATACTGTATGACTTATAGTCTGACTGGAGGAGGACTGGAGTGTCATACTGTATGACTTATAGTCTGACTGGAGGAGGACTGGGGTATCATACTGTATGACTTATAGTCTGACTGGAGGAGGACTGGAGTATCATACTGTATGACTTATAGTCTGACTGGAGGAGGACTGGGGTATCATACTGTATGACTTATAGTCTGACTGGAGGAGGACTGGGTGCACATTTTGGTTTGTGGTTTTCATCCAGCTTTGATCATTTGAATCAGTTGTGTCATTTTGGTTATTTTGGCTCTCTACTCCAGCACTTTGGATTTGAAACGATACAATGACCATGAGGTTAAGTGCAGACTGTCAGCTTTAATTTTAAGGAATTTTCATCCATATCGGGTGAATATTCTATTCTTATTTACAATACAAATTTGTCCAAAATGACACAATATATTATTTACCATTCATTTCGATTGGGCACAGAATCATCTGAAACACAACCAAAACAACCAGCAAATACATCCAACAAGATTGAAGTCACACACTTGATGTAATCAAGAAGCTAAGAATATGGGACCAAATACTTAAGTTTTGACTACTTTAATACACAAGTGAATTTGTCCCAATACTTCTGGTCCCCTGAAATGGGGGGTCTATGTACAACAAGTGCTGTACTTGTTGTACTAAACGGTTCACCCGATATG